>NC_054751.1:21146424-21358403 GCF_018143015.1 Lytechinus variegatus
CACCTTCTCTACAACATCGTAGTGATGGCGGAGGTAATTGTAATCTCATAAAGGTCGCATGACCTCCCGAAAAAGACGCATCATTATCAAGAGTTGTTTACCGTGATATTCACCTTCTCTACAACATCGTAGTGATGGCGGAGGTAATCGTAAACTCTTAAAGGTCGCATGACCTCCCGAAAAAGATGCATTATTATCAAGAGTTGTTTACCGTGATATTCACCTTCTCTACAACATCGTAGTGATGGCGGAGGTAATCGTAAACTCTTAAAGGTCGCATGACCTCCCGAAAAAGACGCATTATTATCGAGAGTTGTTTACCATGATATTCACCTTCTCTACAACATCGTAGTGATGGCGGAGGTAATCGTAATCTCATAAAGGTCGCATGACCTCCCGAAAAAGACGCATCATTATCAAGAGTTGTTTACCGTGATATTCACCTTCTCTACAACATCGTAGTGATGGCGGAGGTAATCGTAAATTAAAGGTCGCTTGACCTCCCGAAAAAGACGCATCATTATCCAGAGTTGTTTACCATGATATTCACCTTCTCTACAACATCGTAGCGATAGCGGAGGTAATCGTAAACTCATAAAGGTCGCATGACCTCCCGAAAAAGACGCACTATTATCCAAAGATGTTAGATATGATTTTCACCTTCTCTACAACATCGTAGTGATGGCGGAGGTAATCGTAAACTCTTAAAGGTCGCATGACCTTCCGAAAAAGGCGCATTATTATCCAGAGTTATTAACCATGATATTCACCTTCTCTACAACATCGTAGTGATGGCGGAGGTAATCGTAAACTCTTAAAGGTCACATGACCTCCCGAAAAAGACGCATAATTATCCAGAGTTGTTTGCCATGATATTCACCTTCTCTACAACATCGTAGTGATGGCGGAGGTAATCATAAACTCATAAAGGTCGCATGACCTCCCGAAAAAGACGCATTATTATCAAGAGTTGTTTACCGTGATATTCACCTTCTCTACAACATCGTAGTGATGGCGGAGGTAATCGTAAACTCTTAAAGGTCGCATGACCTCCCGAAAAAGATGCATTATTATCCAGAGTTGTTTACCATGATATTCACCTTCTCTACAACATCGTAGTGATGGCGGAGGTAATCGTAAACTCTTAAAGGTCGCATGACCTCCCGAAAAAGACGCATTATTATCCAGAGTTGTTTACCATGATATTCACCTTCTCTACAACATCGTAGTGATGGCGGAGGTAATCGTAAACTCTTAAAGGTCGCATGACCTCCCGAAAAAGATGCATTATTATCCAGAGTTCTTTACCATGATATTCACCTTCTCTACAACATCGTAGTGATGGCGGAGGTAATCGTAAACTCTTAAAGGTCGCATGACCTCCCGAAAAAGACGCATTATTATCCAGAGTTGTTTACCATGATATTCACCTTCTCTACAACATCGTAGTGATGGCGGAGGTAATCGTAAACTCTTAAAGGTCACATGACCTCCCGAAAAAGACGCATAATTATCCAGAGTTGTTTGCCATGATATTCACCTTCTCTACAACATCGTAGTGATGGCGGAGGTAATCGTAAACTCATAAAGGTCGCATGACCTCCCGAAAAAGACGCACTATTATCCAAAGATGTTAGAGATGATTTTCACCTTCTCTACAACATCGTAGTGATGGCGGAGGTAATCGTAAACTCTTAAAGGTCGCATGACCTTCCGAAAAAGGCGCATTATTATCCAGAGTTATTAACCATGATATTCACCTTCTCTACAACATCGTAGTGATGGCGGAGGTAATCGTAAACTCTTAAAGATCACATGACCTCCCGAAAAAGACGCATAATTATCCAGAGTTGTTTGCCATGATATTCTCCTTCTCTACAACATCGTAGTGATGGCGGAGGTAATCATAAACTCATAAAGGTCGCATGACCTCCCGAAAAAGACGCATTATTATCAAGAGTTGTTTACCGTGATATTCACCTTCTCTACAACATCGTAGTGATGGCGGAGGTAATCGTAAACTCTTAAAGGTCGCATGACCTCCCGAAAAAGATGCATTATTATCCAGAGTTGTTTACCATGATATTCACCTTCTCTACAACATCGTAGTGATGGCGGAGGTAATCGTAAACTCTTAAAGGTTGCATGACCTCCCGAAAAAGACGCATTATTGTCTAGAGTTGTTTACCATGATATTCACCTTCTCTACAACATCGTAGTGATGGCGGAGGTAATCGTAAACTCTTAAAGGTCGCATGACCTCCCGAAAAAGATGCATTATTATCCAGAGTTGTTTACCATGATATTCACCTTCTCTACAACATCGTAGTGATGGCGGAGGTAATCGTAAACTCTTAAAGGTCGCATGACCCCCCGAAAAAGACGCATTATTATCCAGAGTTGTTTACCATGATATTCACCTTCTCTACAACATCGTAGTGATGGCGGAGGTAATCGTAAACTCTTAAAGGTCGCATGACCTCCCGAAAAAGATGCATTATTATCCAGAGTTCTTTACCATGATATTCACCTTCTCTACAACATCGTAGTGATGGCGGAGGTAATCGTAAACTCTTAAAGGTCGCATGACCTCCCGAAAAAGACGCATTATTATCCAGAGTTGTTTACCATGATATTCACCTTCTCTACAACATCGTAGTGATGGCGGAGGTAATCGTAAACTCTTAAAGGTCACATGACCTCCCGAAAAAGACGCATAATTATCCAGAGTTGTTTGCCATGATATTCACCTTCTCTACAACATCGTAGTGATGGCGGAGGTAATCGTAAACTCATAAAGGTCGCATGACCTCCCGAAAAAGACGCACTATTATCCAAAGATGTTAGAGATGATTTTCACCTTCTTTACAACATCGTAGTGATGGCGGAGGTAATCGTAAACTCTTAAGGTCGCATGACCTTCCGAAAAAGGCGCATTATTATCCAGAGTTATTAACCATGATATTCACCTTCTCTACAACATCGTAGTGATGGCGGAGGTAATCGTAAACTCTTAAAGATCACATGACCTCCCGAAAAAGACGCATAATTATCCAGAGTTGTTTGCCATGATATTCTCCTTCTCTACAACATCGTAGTGATGGCGGAGGTAATCATAAACTCATAAAGGTCGCATGACCTCCCGAAAAAGACGCATTATTATCAAGAGTTGTTTACCGTGATATTCACCTTCTCTACAACATCGTAGTGATGGCGGAGGTAATCGTAAACTCTTAAAGGTCGCATGACCTCCCGAAAAAGATGCATTATTATCCAGAGTTGTTTACCATGATATTCACCTTCTCTACAACATCGTAGTGATGGCGGAGGTAATCGTAAACTCTTAAAGGTCGCTTGACCTCCCGAAAAAGACGCATATTATCCAGAGTTGTTTACCATGATATTCACCTTCTCTACAACATCGTAGTGATAGCGGAGGTAATCGTAAACTCTTAGAGGACGTATAGTCAGATAGTCGTAAATATTACCGCGCATGTCAGCGTGTTCAACTAAATCTTATGTGCCTCCGCTTAAGATCAAAACATATCGTCTTTTCGCTGTTTTTCTTCCTCCATTTTTGTCGGAGATAAAAACAAATTATCACCAATTATCATCATCATCGTTTTGTTCTTCCCCGATTATGTCGGAGATCAAAACAAATCATAATCTTCTTCTCGATCCACCTGCCTTTCCGTTAATATCGGAGATAAAAACAAATCATAATTTTCTTCCCCTTTATCTTCTTTTCCTCCCACCGCTTTTGTCTGAGATCAAAATAAATCACCAGCGCATTTTGACGGCAAACATGTCGCCACGTGTTTTTTTTGTCTTGTTATGTTTTGGTTTTTCCGATCCGATTTTTTTCTCCACTGGTCAAAAATCGGAGTTCGGAAAAATGTAGAAAAAAGGGGAAAATCGGATCGGATCAGGAATTGGAATAAAAGGTACCATAACATATTTTGTTTAAAAAAATAAAAGGATTTGAATAATTACCAATTTTCCCAATTAATGCAAATCTTCTAACTTGGGTTGAGAAAAAGTGTCTTATTATTTTACTTATGAAGGAAACTTCAAGGGTAAAATAAGTTTAAATGAAAAACAATGTAATTCAGGTAAATAGATAAATTTGTAAATGAAATTTGACAGCATAATTCGAAAACTATGGCAAAGATAATGAAAAAAATTAAGAGGAAGTCTGCTGATTAGCCAAAAGTCTTATCAAATTTCTCATTTCTGCCATTTGGCGCAAGCCTCTTGTTGAACCCCCGACAAAAACGTCCCGTGTTCGCTCAAGCATGAACAAAACTATTTTTTTTTAAATGGCATTTCAAAGATAAGATCTTAGAGCATCTATTAACATCAAAATAAAGATATAATAATTTGAAACAGTTTTTTATAGACTTCAAAACTGTCCCGTTTTTTTTATACGCACTGTATAGACTGTGGTCAATACCATGTCTCTTATCCCTTTCCCAACACAATATAAATTACAATTATATAAAAAAAAAAAAGACCAAGAGGAAGAAGAAGATGATGAAGAAAAAATGCATGCCATATAGGCATAGGTCATCCACCCACTCACCAATCACTAACAGAATAATTGTTTACAACTATATCATATAAGTGTTTCATGAATTACGTCTTTATCAAACATAATGGAGTAAAATGAATTTAACTAAAAAGATCATAAAAAAATAGAAAAAGATAAAGTTGGAACAAATATTGTATAACGTAATGAAAAATATTAAACACAGAACATTTTATCTGAATTAGGAGGTTAAAGCGCAAATATGTGTGCCAATACATGAAATGGAAAATGGTATTTAAGGCGAAATTAAACGATCAGTCCGTCGTAGCGAAATTAAATGACAACTTTGGGCCATTAATTTGAACGAATCTCTTTCTAAATGGAATTTCTACAAAATTAAAAGAAATGACATAGAATGGAATTGATATGCTGAATAAATTAAAATGAAACAGGTGTGCAGAGGGTGGACAAAAATCTGTGGAATTTGAACTTCCTTTCATCAATTTGAATGCAACTCTGATGAAATTGGGCAGGAAAACCTATAACAATAATTAATAATCCGCTTATATAGTGCTTAATACATCGGATCGTCGCGACGTGTGTATGCGCTTTACACATAATACCCGGTCATCGAATTCAATCAGTAATTCCCGCACACAATGTATACACATCCTCCACTCCCTGGGGACTATTCTAGTCATTCACCGTTGAGACGTACACAGTACTGGACAAGCTAAAACGACTTTCACATCTTACAGGGTACCAATCAGGGGCTGCGAAAGCGGGGGGGGGGCAGCCCCCTCCCACTTTCAAAACCGTTCCGCGGCCCCTGCCCATTTAGCACCTGGGTCGTGAGTGGCAAAGTATGGATTAAAAAAATAGTCTTGCCAAAGGATGCTAGACCGCGGAAGGATTCGAACACACGACCCTCAGTTTACAGGGCAGAGTCAGAACCAGTATACCACGGCACTTCCTTAGTTTCATTTGCATATCGATCAGGATGTGCATATAACTGTTTTGGGAAATTAAGCGAAACTTTTAAATGTCACAACTTTCTTATTTTTGATGAAATTTTCAAGTGCGTAATTCCTGAATTTCATTGCCCAAAATTTAGAATGAAAAAGTACATAAGTTAATTTGTAAGACCACTAACGAACTTCTTTTCCTTAGAACGAAATCAGAAGCACATAACAAATATAGAAATGATCGAATTTGAAATAGTCTTGACCATTTATTTATTTGAATGATTATAAATTAATTCTATATAGTGTCTTCAAATGAATCCCATTGTCTGATTTTAAGATTTGAATGACGAGATTTGAAAAACGAGAAAACGATAACACCTGAATGTATATGCACATTTAAACATTTAAGTGACACCTAAAACGGCCTTCTTCCGTTGTGAATACCGTTTCCAAAAGAGGGATGAGTAGAATCTTAACTTACCTAATAGGGTTGGATATTGTTCAGTATTATGTTTTGAACTGATTTTTGGTCTCAGTAGCGGGACACTCTTACTAGTGACAAAGGCGTGTGCTTTAAAGGGGAAGATTATCCTGACAAATATGTTAATGAAAAATATCAGAAAAAAATATTTTAAAAAAGATTAGGAAAGGTTTAAGGCAAATCCATCAGAGATTCATAGAATTATTGTAATTTCATTTTTTTCATTTGTGACGTGAATTTCTAAAAAATCAATGAATTATCATTTCCTCAAAAAAATCAAAAATGATTTTTATTGTACCTCCAGTATAGCAAGAGACAAATTATTTCACATCCGCTCCTGAAAGAATTGTTTGTATTAATTAAATAATTGATTAGTTTATTCATTTATTTGTTTGTTTTCTTTGTTTTATACTGCAGGGTAAGCCTTTTCAGTTATGCGAAACTGATTTAAAAAAAAAGATTGTAATGTTCAGCAAGCGAGATTGAGATACACAACTCGTTCTTTATTTAAAATCGTGCTAAAAAATGTCCGCTTTTCAGATTGGAATATAAAAATTTTCAGCTCGCGCTTCGCGCTCGCATCATTTCTGTAGCAAAAACCCATACTTTTCATGATTAAATAGGTGAATGTAAATGTCCTATTTTCGGTTCTAAGCCTCAAAAGAACTCCTGCTTCGATTTGCAATCATCTTTTCTTGGATATATATCTTGTTCTTTATCAAAAACGTCCATTAAACTGTCATTTTTTCAGATCAAAATATCACAATTTTCAGCTCACGCTTCGCGCTCGCATCTATTCTTTTAGATACCAATCTTAATCATTGGTAGCAAAAATGCTTAGAATATCGAACTTTCAGGCCAGAATATAAAGAAATTTTAGCTCACTCTCGGCAATCGTACTATCTGTGTAGTGAGATATATATCCTCCTCATGAGTTACTACAAACAGTCTTAAACAGGCATGCTTTTCCTGTCAGTACACTATAAAAAAAATCAGCTCGCGCTTCGCGCTCGCATTAATTTGTTGGTGGTGAGATACGTGTCTGTGTCTCATGAGTCATATACATATACATATATATATATATATATATGTGTGTGTGTGTGTGTGTGTGTGTGGGTGTGTGTGGGGGTGGGTGTTTTGTACGATCGAGCGCCTTTGTAACGTTAATGATTTTTCCCCCGCCCCTGCTCTTTCTTCACAACCGGGAGAGGTTACGGCCGGGGGGGGGGGGCACTCAGTATATAATGCATAGTGGGTATGTGCCGCGGAGGGGAACCCCATTTTCACACTCAAATTTCCGTTCCAAGGCATAGCATTTTTGTCTTATTGAGAAAAAGAACAAAGAAAGCCGCTCCAAAACATCATTTTCTTTTTATCGTGAAAAAAGAAAGAAATCCGCTCCAAAGCTTCGCATATTTTCCGTTACGCTGTTCCGGTCGCATTGATCTGCTAAAATGAAAAGCGGCCGCAGAGCACTGTCCGACTACCGCCTGTGCGCTAGCGTACCTGGCGCCCGTGCCGCCGGACTAGCTGCATACATGTATGTTCGTTCCATTTCAACCGATTTAATGATGTAATAATTTAATTTGCAACTAATTTGAATGACCTATGAGATCAGCATTTAATTATCCAAACACTTAATTCAATTTGATTCTATTGGCACGCGATTTCATGGTTATCTCATTGAAACATGTATAAATCACGATCAAATTGAAATAGATGAAGAAGTGTTTTCAAATTCGCAACAGTACCTTCCTTGCGAATGTTAAGGAATTAAAATCATTAATATGCAATCACTTATAGGATATGGACAGTGTTTTTTGTTGTTGTTTATTTCTTTTGAATAATTATGGAAATGAATTTTACTCCTAAATTGGATGTTTACAATTTTATTGAAATGTATCATCCATCTGACAAACCATCATCGGAACAACAACTCGTTTTTGTGCCACTTTCATTACTATGTTTCTTATCCCTAGAAAGAATAAGCATTTACAACCATATCCCATATAGGTTTTACATGAATAAAGTCTTTATCAAATTTAAAATGAATAAAATTATTTTAAATGTAAAGGTTATATAGAAAAAAAGATAGGGTAAAGTTTTTAAAAAATTGTGTAACGTCATGAAAAAAAGTTATACAGACACATGATATCTAAATTTGGACGTTTAAAGTGCAATTATGTGTGCCGATAAATGAAATTGAAAATGGTATTTTAGGCGAAATCAAATGATCAGTTCGTCGTTGCGAAATTAAATTAACGCCTTTGGGCCATGGATTTGAACGAATTTCTCTCTAAATTGAATTTCAACAAAATTCAAAGGAATTAAATAGAACGGAATTGAATTCAAAATAAATGAAAATGAACAATGTGTGCGGAGGGTGGACAAAATATTTCGAATTTGAACGTCCTTTCATTATTTCAAATGCAACTGTGATGAAATTTAATGGGAAAACCTATATTATCACCTGACAAAATTATTCTTTGTACACTTTATTTTTATTTGAGCCCAAATGATTTTTAGATCAAGATAAAGCTAAATATCTTTGCTTTAAAATGGCATAGGTTTCAAAAAAAAAAGAAAAATGGTTTAATCGGGTCAAGATCACACATTTCATTGATCAAGTATATTAAACAGCTTGTCACATGAATAGTGCACTCTGATTGTTCAAAGAGACCACACACTCAACCGTTCCAGTGCTGGGTTCACGGCAAGGTCACACTCGAATGTGGTAATTTCATCAAATTACCCGCGCTTGTTGTCTTGAAGCCTTATCCAGCCAATCAGAACTCTAGATTTTATGCTACTCCATAATTTTAGAAATCTCGTCTTGTACCTTGGTGGAAAAAGTGTGATATTGACCCGATTAAAAGGTGCCGCATATCAAGAGTGGCGTTGTGAGAAAGTACCAAATTCAACTTTATGGTGATATAGATATCTTTGAGGCTCAAAATAAAAAAAGGTTTAATTTAGCACAATTTGCAAAAGAAAACAGATGAAGAACATTCAACTTTGATGCACATTTTTTAAGACCTGAAATTCACTTATTTATTTAAAAAAAATAATACAAAATAATTGACCAATATGAAAAGAGAAACATTCACTCTGTCCAATTGTACAAAGATATTTGATTTGAATTGAGGATAAAGCAGGGAAATTATAAGAAAAATAAAATCTCACTATTCACGAGATTTAGTAGGGAGGAGGAATCAGCCACGAGATGATTTGGATGAATCTGGCCTAATTGCTCGTTAGCATTTAGGGACCTGCGGTCTGACTGTAGTATTAAATCAAGGGTTGAAGTTGGTCATTCCATTGTTGCGTGAAATTTACAGTGGAGAAAATGTCGCCGGAGCAAGTATCGTGGAACTCGTTAAAGAACTTCAATGGGCATGTTTTAGGGATACGTTTGCAAGACCCACGAAAAGAGTGTAGTCTTGAAAGTGGGACCAGCAATTCAATAAATTGAATTGTATATGGTTTATTCATCGCAATTTTAATGAATTTTATATTTATATTTTAGAATGTTAATTAAATTTGGTCTAAAGGCATTGCGATGTTAACCGCTATGGTCTGTTTCAGTATGTTGAACCTGATTGTATGGTGTGCGATGTTATCGTGTGACTTAATTTAGACTGGTTATGACGAATCTTTTGCGGTCTATCTGCACTATATCCTTGGATGTAAAGTACCTCAGTAACCCCATGACCTAAATATTACCTTGTGTTTTGGTTTGTTGAAGGCGATAGTCTGCACGCCTCTGAAGACATAATGACACCAAGAAAGAAGTCGTTAATCATCATCATCGCAAGACTTTCTTTACTCACTCAGGTTCACCGAAAGGAAGTCAAGAGCACTCGATATAGTAGGGGGGGGGGGTGTGGAGCCGTGATATGTGCAAACGCCGGGATATGTGCAAACACCGGAATTTGTGCAAACGCCACGCCGGGAAATGTGCAAATCTGTCAAATTTTATCAACGGCATCTGTGCAAACGTGACGACGGGATATGTGCAAATGAACAATTTTCACGGGAAAAGTGCAAACCTCCGGAATATGTGCAAATCACTGCATTTATCCATATAAAGGCTATTTCTCATGAAATATTTCATAAAATTACTGTGAAAAATGAGAAACATGCCTGCATAAGGGAGAAGCTACAGTAACATTGGCAATGAAACACTTTTCAGAGAGGCGGGGGGGGGGCACCAACCTTAAATTGAAGACCCACTATCGTTGGGAATATCATGGATGTAGAGTGTAGTCTTTTAATGCTCCAGACCCGGTCATTTAATAATTTGAAGATTCTTCTGAACTAAGATCCTGTACTAATGCATAAGGAGCATTGCCATTGAAAAAAAATGCGACACCTCACCGTCTACCAAATTAAGACCTTGTAGAAATGAATATAGAATGTAGTCTTTACCCTAGACCTTGTATCAATAACAAAAAAAAAACAAATTTGTACCTCACCGTCTAATTCCTATGGAATAAGTTGTTGTTGTTGTTGTTTTAGCTTATACGGCGCGTGTCATGCATTCAGTAGTGAATATTTGCGCCAAAAAAACACCACATCCACCGAGCAGGATTCGAACCAGTGACATAAGGTTATCAGTTGTCAATTATCTACAGTCCTCCGCTCTACCAACTGAGCTATCGGTGGTTACTGGTTTTGAAGTGTAGTCTTTACTCCAGACCTAACCCTAACCCCAAACTATTTAAGCCCGCCATCTTCCACTACTAAGACTCTGTTATAAAGAACGTGTATATAACGTATTCTCAATTTTCAAGACCCCACAGTCTCATTCCTGTGAAAAAAGATGAATATAAAGCGTTGTCTTTTCTCCAGACCTTTGATTAAAAAACCTTCAGAATTAAGACCCAAGACTAAGACTCCGTTATAAAGCAAACTAGGCGTTGTGGCGTGCGCCTGTAATCCAAGCTATGTGGGGAAGTTACAATTTGATGCAGAGGTTCGAGGTTCGAGCCCCGGTCACGTCTTTCGGATGGTGACGTTAAAGGTCGGTCCCAGACGTAAATAATCATATCTGATTGATACACGTCTGACAAAACTCAAATACACACACACACACGCAAGGGTACATATCGTAATCTTTACTCCAGACCCGTTTTAAAAAAATATGTTATTATCTTCAAATATAAGACCCTGTAAGAAAGCATGGATATAAAAGCACAGTCTTTACCCCAGACACTGTTAATAAAAAAAATTATAAGATCTTCAATTTGACGACCCCACCGTCTCATCTCTGTGGGAAAGAATGGATATATAGTCTTTACTCCAAACCTGGTGATTAAAAAATCTTAAATACTAAGACCCCATCATCTTCCAAACTGATAGTCTTTCAGAAAGCACGGGTAGCTATAGCATAGCCTTTACTCCATACCCATTTATTTAAAAAAAAACACTGTACACCTACTGTATAATTACGCTGTATACCCATGTTCTACATTACAGGGTCTTAGTATTAAAGATGACGGTATTGAAGTTTCAAAGATTCTTGATTTTTTTTTCAAATGACTGGGTCTGGAGAAAATAATAACTCTATATCCATATGGTTGATTACATGGCAATGGTATAGAAGATGGTGAGGTCTAAGTTTTAAAGTTTATTTCTCTTTTTAACCACCGGGTTTTGAGTAAAGACTACGCTTAGCTAGTCCAGGTATAGCGTTAATCCCGCTGTTTAGAAGAACATATGGCCAAGACTGAGTATTAAAAAGTAGACTAATAACCTTCGTCTTGTAGGGTAAGGTCGCATTGGGTCTGGAAAAGGGGACTACCAGCATGGGTTGGCAGAGTAAAATTGATAGGGGGAGGGGGGGGGGCACAGCGAAAAAGGGTAATTCCTCTTTTGAAAAGGGCACTTGAAACAAAAAAAAAAAATTAAAACAAAATAGCATATGTACCCTAGTAGGGTAATGAGCAAAATGATTGAGGGGGCAAACATGGCGTATGGGGCAAATTTTCTTTAAAGCTGCGAGCGAGCGAGCAAACCTTTGAAACTTTTAATGAAAAAAAAAACATTTGTGATAGATTTTGACATAGAGAACACTATCATATTTCACCACTTTTCTTTCCTTTTCTTCCTTTCGTTTTCTTGGTCTTAAAAACTTTTGGGGTCCATGGAACGAGGTCCTTTTCTTAAGGGGGCAAGTGCCCCCCCCCCTCCCTCGGCTCAGATGCCTCTGCATAAAATAAAGGACTCTAATTGCAAATACATATACCTTATATTAGCAAATTGGACATTTGAACAAACCAGAAGAGAAGGGGCATTAATCAGAATATTCATATGGGGCACTTGTTTAAAGGTGAAAATGTACACACTACAGAAGAAGAATTTCACTCTGAAAAGGGGCAACTTAACCCTATCTAGGCCGGGTTATTTTTGGAGTTCATATGGCCGGGGGGGCCTCCCAGGCCCCCCCCCCCCCCCTCTTGAGATCTCGGCCGTCGACCGTGCAATCGCACCAAAAATGGCACGCATGTTGTCTTGGATATAATCTACGAAATTGTATATTTCATGCAAATCGTTATTACGTAATTATGCTAATTTATGCGTAATTATAGTATGCGAAATCATACTTTTTCCTCTAACTCCATAAATAAAGCTCCAAATGTTCTAATTTTTGGCATAGAAACCCTTTGTGATGTTCTTAGCAAGTGTAAATGACGAAAATTGTGATATCAGATCAATTTCTTATGTATTAGGCCTATATTGTTTTTTTGCAATTTCTTATGTATTTCTTTGTTTTTTGGACTGTTTTGTTTTTCATTGTTTTTTCAAAGAAATTCGTTGGGGACTCTTCTAAGATCATAAACAGCATAAAATACATACATTTAGGCCAGCAAAACTAAAAATAATCATACATTTATGATTTTTGGTTAAAAACCGCGTACCCGGGTGACGCAAAATTGGTCTCAAAAGTTGCGCAAGACTTGAAAGTAAAAACTCCGCGAGCAGCGCGGTCAAAAAAATTTTGCGCGACGAAAATATCGCGCGACTCGTTGAGGGGGGAGGCCCTCCGAGCCCCCCCCCCCGGCCTAGATAGGGTTAAAGGGGCGAGAGGAACATTTTAAAAGGATTTTTATTATTTAAATATGCACTTTTAGAAGGGATAAGAACGCGAAATAAGGAAAACGGGCAATGATAGGGCATGAAAAGAACGGTTTTAAGAATTGGAAACTTATCTGATACGAGAATGGGCACTTATATTTATAAAAAGGTAAATGGGCACACTTTAACACTTAAAACGGGTCCTTCTAAGATGAAAGGTGCAAAGTTTTTGGGTTAAAAGGGAAAAATGTTTAGTGGGGGCACTGTGAACCCCCTACCCCCCCCCCCCCGGATCGCAGCCCCTGCAGTCATATCATATGGAACATTCGTTGTAAAATCGAGATGTATGAATTGCAACCTAAAAATATTGCATTTAGAGAGTAAAGTGCATCGCATTTGTGGGTATATAGTTCAAAATTAATGCCTCTTGTTGGTAAAGTGCGCTAGTATGACATGATTGTGTGGGAAATATTTTTATATACGTTAGTGGGTACAGTGTTTTTACACACGTGGCTGATATTACACAAGCTGGCGTCGGTACATGTACATCACTTTAGGTGCGTTAAAAGAGATAGGAAACAATGTCTTGTTTGAATGTTCATAGATTCATAAAAAATAATATCAAATGCCATAGTAATCAAGACATTTTGGGTTTCTAATTAAATTTTAAAGAAATTCGACAACTTCTGATGAAATCTGGAAATGAAATCAACAGATCAATGTTTGTATCAGGGGAAATCATGCTTGCCTCTCCCACCCCCTTTAATTAATTGCCCCATACAGTGTTTGAAACAGTACTAAATGTCCCTTTGAGGTGACACGACATTTACTCCTGCGACAATTAATATCTCAGAAGGCATATAGGATCAGTGTTAGGATTGTGATAGAGTTTTGGTTCAGAATATTGTCATGATTACGATTAGGGTGTATTTAGTTTTGGAGGTTAGTTTTTATGTTTCGCTTAATGTTTAGATTTTCCATCGGAGCAATTGTCGCCGGAGCAAATGTCCACTAAGCCTGGTGCCCCCCCCCCCACTGCCTCTCTGAAAAGCGTTTCATTGCCGATGACACTATAGCGGTAGCTTCTCCCTTATGCAGGCATGTTTCTTATTTTAACAGTAATGTTATGAAACATTTCATGAGAAATATCCTTAATATGGATAAAAAACAGTGATTTGCACATATCCCGGAGGTTTGCACTTTTCCCGTGAAAATTGTTCATTTGCACATATCCCGTCGTCACGTTTGCACAGATGCCGTTGATAAATTTTGACAGATTTGCACATTTCCCGGCGTGGCGTTTGCACAAATTCCGTTGTTTGCACAAATCCCGGCGAAATTTTGCACATATACCGTTGTTTGCACATATCCCGGCGTTTGCACATATCACGGCTCCACAGGGGGTTGTCACTCACCACATTGCTACTCTATACGCGTGTCCACAAAGTTCACAAATTTACGCGAAGTAAAATTTGTAACCGTATCGGATCCGGTTACACTTCGTAATTCCGAAGGTTCGTAATTCCCAAACACGTAAATTGCTTTTACCTCGATGTTCGTTAATCCGAAAACGTAAGGATTAGTTAATCCGAACATTTGTGGCGTTATTCCGAAGGTTCGATAATCCGAAAACGAAAAAAGGTTCGATGTTCCGAAGGTTCGTTAATCAGAAAACGAAATAATGTTCGTTGTTCCAAAGGTTCGTTAATCAGAAAACAAAATATGGTTCGTTGTTCCGGAGGTTCGTAAGTACGAAAACGAAATAAGGCTCGTTAATCATTTAATTTTCGGACGAACGAACCTTCGGAATTACGAACCTCATTTCGTTTTCGGATTAACGAACCTTCGGAATTACGAAGCTCACTTCGTTTTCGGACTAACGAACCTTCGAAATTACGAACCTCATTTCGTTTTCGGACCTTCGGAATTACGAACCTTCGGAAATACGAACCTTCGGAATATCCGAACCTTCGGAATAACGAAGCTTCGGAATTACGAATGTATATGCGATCGGATCCTACATGGCGTAGACCCAGGGTCGTCACACCACTATAGCCTTAATAATGATAATAAACCGATTTGATATAGCGCTTAATACATCGGAACGACCTGTCTATAAGAGCTTTACAGACATGGTATTACCCCGGTCATCGGATTCAATCAGTCATTCCCGCACACAATGTGTGCATATCCTCCACTCCTTGGGGAGTATTCCAGTCAGTCGCTGGTGATCTGAGGCGCCGCACACAATACTGGACAAGCTACAGTGACTTTCACATCCTACCGGGTACCCATTTAGCTCCTGGGTCGAGAGTGGCAAAGTGTATATTAGCGCCTTGCCAAAGGACGCCAGACCGTGGTGGTGTCCATTCGAACACACGACCCTCTGTTTACAAGGCGAGAGTCAGAACCACTACACCACGGCTCCTCCACGAGCCTTGAGACAAGCTTTCGTGTATGTTATGATTTTTTAATCAAATGCCTAAGGCTGAAGAAAAAACATAATCGCGAAAGGCCGGTTGAATGAGGGTTCCGTGGTTTCAGTCTTTGAACCTGACTTGGATGAATGTTAACCTTTGATTCCGACTAGACATCGCTACCTGACAGGAAGGCGATTCCCACCCCCTTCATCACTGAGAGGCTACTCAGGGAGAACAGTTATTAAGGTACAATAAAATATTAATTAAGTTATATTGAAAAGCAAGACCAAGCGGATTGGAATGATATGGATTTAATTAGAAATTTAGAATGAGGGGAGGGTTTCTCCGGGGATTTCTCCGGGGATTTATCCACCGGGGAAGTTGAAGTTGTCATCCAGGAGAATTGTCCTACGGAGGCGTTGTCCTTAAAGGGGGGCTGTCTTCCTGGGAGTTGTCCTCTAGGAGAATTCTACTCCGGGGTAGCTGTCCTTAAGGGGAGCTCTCGTCCTTGGAGTTGTCCTGTGGGGGAGTTCCCCTTCGAGAGAGCTATCTACAGGGGGAGTTCTCAAGTGGGATTGGCCCCTGTGGGAGTCGTCCTCCCCTACTACTAAAAGGAAAATATGGCCCGGTAATTCTAATAAAATTTAAACGGTCATACTGTACAATTATTTACCTGTGGTTTCGAAATAACGATCGAAATGAAGGAGGGAAAATGACACTCTTTTGTTGTTGTTGTTTTTTATGTAATTTTATTAGTGTTATTTCGTAATAATGTACTTACCCATGAGAAACATGTACTAGAAAAACAATTATCACATTAGTCTTCAGACTTGTGTTTGCTTTCCAAAATCTAAATAATTTCTACAAATATGGCAAGAGCAGTGAGAGAGATGAAACAGTGTTTTATTTAAATGTCAAAATACATGAACATGTAAGTAATTATTACGCCCCACAGAAAAGAATATTTGTATACCCACCCCACCATGAAAAACCGATTGACATCCATCCCTAGTCCAGATGCTGGACCTTCGAGATTTTGTTTTCCTTCGCTTTTTTTTACACACGGCACTAACCCATTGATCGCGCGATCCCCAAATTTACCCTCTTATACCATTTTCAATATTATATGTTTTAAGGGCTTCGGTATATTTTTTGGGATCGCGCGATCAATGGGTTAGTGCAGTGTGTAAAAAGAGCGAGCAGTGGTTAGAGTGTTAGTGTGTGGAGGAAAAAAAAAATTCGAAGGTTCAGCATCTGGACTAATCCATGCCAAGAATGCAATTTACCAAATCTTGAGGACTACAACTGTGTAAAAAACGTGCAAATCACCATATCCGTCAACCATGTATGCCCAGAGTAAATAACACTAATACAAATTTGTCAACAATTTCAAGTGAGAATGTTTGAGATGGCCAAATACACTCTTAGTTATTAAACTAAACAAGGGTTTTTTTCTAATCATCACTTTTATCTTCAAACCAATTATCTAGCAAGGTCCATTTCACACTTGAAAACTATCACAGTGAAAGCAAACTGAAGGTCAATTCTTCCATTAGTCATATGCTGTAGCTCGTGAAAGTCTTTGCTTTAGCATGTTTAGTTAAGTACGTAATCCATGGTGGAAGTCATGCGGTCCATGGTAATCGACTTCCCCACCAAATTATTGATGTAATTATTGGAGCATATATTGCTTAGTGTAATACGCCCATGGGGACTCAATGGTTCATTTGTTTTTGTTTTGGATATCTTTTTCTGATGTTTTACTATCTCGGTGAACTTCTCAGGGCCCGCCTTTACATTTTTTCTGAGGTTCACTATTTCGGAAAACTACTTTGGGTCCGCTTATACACCTGTTGGTTGCTTGGCTCGCTAGGTTACATTTTACAAGAACAGGAAAATAAGGTCGGTCGTGAAAGGTATTGTTTAACTTTGTGAGCAGCGGATTTTAATTCTCAAACCAAGATTAAACATGTGTACAAGTGCATGTATTAGAACTAATAAACCCTGAAAACAACCATTATTGAGAATGAAAAGCTAAAACTACAAGGCAAACCCGATTTTGTAAATAGGTGTCTAATAGACGCCTAAATAGTACACATAAGTGTATTGGATGAAATTAAGATGGTGTTTCCGGTCATTTTATATTTCAATTTTTGAAACACTAAATAATTATTTTCGAACGCAATTTTTTCTGGGCTTCATTTTTGTAACATATCACAGTCACAGGTGACAATTGTGACCTTCTAGCTCAGATTTTTTTAAAGTCAAACCAATCTTAACCAATCACGTTAACGTTTATATACAGAATCCATGACCTAAATGAGATTTGTTTAGAAATGTTTTCTTGATAACATCGAGAGCGATAAATCATTATTCAAATACTCTTCCTATCAGTGATATATTGTATTGTGCTCTCTTACAAAACACTTATGCACGATACAAATCCATGGGGGTCAATTAAGAGTAAACTATCAATAATCTTATTGATTTATAGGAGAATGCCAGTTTTCACGGAGGTAACCTTTTGTCCTTTAAACGTTTAGTTCACTCATGGGTAATTGATCTAGGGCGAGTTATCGAATAAAAGGTCAACGTTCAATAAAGTTAAGGAAAAGTCAACAATAAGGTAATTATCCCTTTTCAATATGTTTTAAGGGCTGTTGAGAAGGAAAGTTGAAACTTTAAAGGGGCTTGGAATATGCGGTTGTGAGCGTATTCATGATTTGTTTTATTTCAGATCGTATAACGAAAGGGAAAAAGTCATTACAAACTCATCTCTTTCGTACTTCGTAGTGCTGAAAAATATTACATTTAATGAATTCATTGAAAAGCGCAGTACAAATAATAAGTAATAATAATAAAGGAACGAAATCAATAATAGTTTTACTCTCCTCCCCCCTCCTTGACATCTTTGCCATTTCCATGTGAGTTGTGCTTCCAGAATGATTTACTATCACCATTGTTATCATCGTCATCATTATATTATCGCTGTAATATATATATATATATATGTATTTATATACATGTACATATATACGCATACATTTTTTAACTATATATATAAACACACAGGGGCGTCGATCCTTTTTTTCAGATGGGGGAGGGGCAAAATCATGAATCAACTTTCCAAAGGCGCTCGATCACACAAAGCAAACAAACTCACACCCAAACACGCGCACATACACATGCATATATATTATATATGTAATTATAAATTATAATTGGTATGTGTCGAAAATCTGTCTATCTGACGTTCAATTGGATCAGGGTCGCCCTAGCCACAAATCCGTCTATGTGGTCTAGTGGTTAACGCCCCGGCGTTCAAAGCTGGGGGCCCGGGTTCGACTCCCTGCAGAGACATTTTTTCGGCATCACCAATTTTTCCAAAGGGTAGATAGCTCTGGGGAACCTAGTCCACGTCCTGGACGATTTCTACTGATTGGGCAAACCATAACCAACACACACACGCCCGGGCCCGCGCCCTCCACTGATTCACTTACCCCCAGTGATTCACCTTACCCGCTGATTCACTTTCCGCGAAAAAAAATCATATGACTATTCAGGGTGTGTGTATGCGTGTTATGGGGTTGTAGTGTGTTGGGTGTTTGGTAGTCGTGTCGTACAAAATTAACAGTCCAGGAGGTGGACTATGGGGAACCTTGAAACCCTTGATTTAAGCTACACCTACCTTTGTTCTCTTCATCCATTTCTTTACACTATATATATATATATATTGATATTGATATATATATGTATATACATATTTACATATATTCCGATATAATCATTAGTATTATCATCATCATTATCATCGTAAATAAACGGAATTCGGCCCGAAAGCTTAAGTTTCTATGGTGGTATAGTCCCAGGTCTATCAATCATAAAATAATTTAAATCAAATTTACAAACAAACGCCTTTAGTATTAAAAGGTAGTAGACGCCATTATGAGGCTTATATATTCTGATTATCTGAGCATGTTCAGTATTCTATCACTGATGTGTAAGACTTAATGAGACTTAATACCACGAGTAGGCCTACTTTCCTTGGAGTAAATACCACGACGTTCCGCCAGCTCATCAGATTTAGAACAATCAAATTGCTTATTTGATGGAATTACGAGGATCAATGCAAGTGATGGGTCCATGTTATTGAACCCCCTTGATGTTACGCTGGTTAAAGATTATGAAATAGAAAAAAAAAACTATTGCAATGAATGTATATGACCATTTTCTCGTTTAGGGGAAAGAAGAACGCACCGCTATGTCTCAATAGTCCGTAAAACAGCGATGCCAACCCCCTTCTCGAGACATTTAACATGGGATAATGAGTTCTTTTTACATTATTGATTGCAGTATTGTAACAGGTAAGCAACCTAAGTTAGATGTGCGTTTATGTTATTTGTTTAGAGTTAGATTACTTAGACTTGAAGATGATTATCTTTATTATGTACTTGTGGAGTGGGGGGGGGGGTTGCACCACAAATTTTATTGTATGTAGCACGTCGCCCATTCACCTTCCGTCTAATGCCCATTTCGTTTACTATTGGTCAATTCCTGTAGTAACAGACTGGACATATTTATTTGGGATTTAGACAAAAAGGCGATTAGACCATTTGGCTACTAGTATTCGACGATTCGGCAATTATACCAACCAAATACATTAGACCTAGTGGAAGTTAGACCAAACTGTTACTAGAGCAAATGGGTTAAGCTCGTATGGTATTAGACGATCAGACAGTTTGTTCAACTGCTACTGAAAGACCAAGTGGATACAAACCCCCCCCAAAAAAAAAAATAATAATAATAATAATAATAAATAAATAATAATAAATAAATAAATAAATAAAATGAAACTAAACAATAATAATAATAAAAATAATAATAACAACAATAATAAATGTTAATAATACACACGTATACACACACGCACACACACCCATGTACTGCTCACGTCCACACACCAGTACACAATTCACACTCGCATATCAACAGTTACACAATTTCACCCACATCAATGTCACAAACACACCCCAACATACCAACACATCACTCGCCTCTCACACAACCTTACCACAAACAACACACACCAGGGGCCCATTTCATAAAGGTAGAGCATCAGCGTCAAGTCCCAGACCAGCGTCAAATTTTCACTTGCAGCGTCAAGCTTAATATTTGACGCTGCAGCGCATTTCATAAAAAGTTGACGCACCAGTAAGAGCGTCAACTTTTTACTGGAGCGTCAAGTATGGTTACTGGAGCGTCAAATAGGGTTGAATATTTGCGCTGGTCATGGGGGAGCGTCAAGTTGACACTGTAACGGGTTTTTCATTGTTATGAATGGCGTATGTTGTGCTCAGGCATGCCCACAGGGCTCTTACAAGAGAACGGATATTTAGAGCAATGTCTGATGATAATAATGCTTATAGTAATAAAGAATATATTAAGGTAATGCTTTCTAATAGAAATGCTTTTTGTTGTCCTACCTACCGAAAAAAATAAAATGCTGAAAATTCCTCCGAGACAGAAAATTTTTCAGTTTATCCATAGAGCTATTAGCTCCATGGTTTATCCCAGGGCAGGTCAAAAAAGGAAGGTTATACTATAGACAGACTTTAAGAGAAAAAGACAAATGGAGAGGATTTTTTTTGTGGGAAAAAAATCATGAAAATAGAGGAAGGTAGATCTATTATGTAGAAGTGTTTAATTTAAGGCCTGAAAAAAAAACCTATGGCCGTAAAAAATGATAAATTGCTTTTTTTCCCGGTTTGTGACTTTCTCAAAAAAAAGTCGTGGCCGTTGGCATTGTTGAATCCATTTACTGAATGGTTATTCGCTGTTGAAACTGATAACTTAAAAATAATTTCCATTATGAACAAGAATAATCTTTTAAGGTCATTTTCGATGTTTCATGCATAATAAAGCGTACAAATTTACTTGCTTCAGGTGATTTTTAACAGCACTGCACCAGCAGTGGCCTGCGCCTGCCTTGTTGTTGATACAACCTTGCATTACCAAAACAAATAGTCAAGTGTGGGACTGGGATTAAAATTGTACGGTAGAAAATTTGTTGAAGGTGAAAATTCGACGGGCAATAATGAGACATCATCTTTTTTCAAAATAATCTTTTCCCTGCCATAGGGCTAATATAAATAAATTCTCTTTCATAAAACATACCCACTGGAGAAAAAATACTATGTCATCCTAAGGAAAACTAACATTTTCTTCTACTCTGTACCAGAATTGCAAGCCATCACCATGCCATAGAACCATCACTCTGCTTCAACGGCTAGTCTTATGCTGCAGACCCTGTTGCAGTTGCTAAATAATAATTTCGCTCCCGAAAAAGTTAACAAGCAAAAAAATATATATATTCTCTTTAAATGTTTTTCTTCTAAATTTACTTCTCAAAGGTGTGTGGGGGGTGGCACGGCCCGACTGTGCCCCCCCCCCCCCCGATCCGCCAGTGCTTTGTACCTTAAATTGTGAGTTGAATTGAAAACAAAAAACTGGAGAGAAAGGGGATTTCCCCCTAATCAGCCTCGTACATGACTATTCAAATAATTCGCTGGAAAGTCAAGCTGACTTTCCAGCGAATGTGCTTTTATGAAATGCAAAGTTGCTAGCATAGCAAGTTGCTAGTATAGCAAGTAAAAGCTGCTATTCTACCAGAGTTGCTATCATAGCAACTCTTTATGAAATAGGCCCCTGGGGAGCATTTCATCAACATTTTCATCCGACAAGATGTCAGATCTGACAACTTTCCTTGATTTTAATTTGTTGTGAGGCACTATTACCATGGTAACTGTCGGATAAAACAGGACTTGTCGGATAAAACGTCCGACAAGGCCTTTCATGAAACGCTCCCCAGGACGCACATACACTACATACAAGGGTCCCGTAACACAAAGGTTAGCGTTACTCGTACGCTTGATTTCTACGATTGATTGTACATTGTAGCCAATGGAATCAATCGCAGAAAAATGTTCTACGATCATTGCTAAGCTTTGTGTTACGGACCACAGACTGGTGGTTGAAGACAATATGTGGTTCTAGGTTTCTCTTTGCCGACACAAATTGGCACAATGTGCTTAAAAATTGAGACAGGCACGTGCAGCACAGTACAAATTGTCGTGGGGCGACAATTTGTGGTGCAACAGGGGGGGGGGGGAGGGTGGTAGATACTTTCCGCCTCCGTTCATGTCAATGTACCAATCGTCTGAGAATTCTATCAGCAGTTTCATTGAACACTGATGCTTTATACAGTACAAATATCATGCAAATGATTCGAAAACGATTTTCCTGACACAATTCCATTTAATTCGAAATGGAATTATAAGCTGGTTAAATTTGATCAATAATGGCTTTTGCTTTATAACACTTCCCTGCTTCAATCATTATTTGTTTTGGTTTTAATGTGAAAAAAGGTATAATTTGTATAGTACGTTGTCAACAAGAATGTTTGCGATTTTACTTGGATTATGGTTTGTTCGTCATGAATATCGAGTGGGGATGGCTCATTCTTTTCAATAATTAAATGGACTATAGTAAGTTTTGTCATTATCCCATTAAAATGTGCATTCAGATTGTTTCAAATAGATTTCACAAAGCTTTATCGAGTATATATCTTAGTTGATATCTTTCAATTAGGGGATACTTTTTGCTTAATTAATCCAATTCGATAATATTTTTTCTCATCAACTCTGAAAAGAAATTTGACAGCTCCGCTGCGATGTGAAAACTTATTGGGTAATTGCGCCATCTCTGGTACAAGTAAGTTTAAATCAAGTAAAATTTAGTTTGTGAAGATAATCATGCTGCTGCTTTGAATCGGTAAACCAATTAGTGAGTTTTGGCTATCCGTAACGATTAATTCGCAAACATGATTCCTGAGGACTGAGGTAAATGGTAATGTAAACATGTCAAACTTTTATGGTATTTTTAGTATCAAAATACTGTACTTCTTTTTATAATGCAAGATTATCAAGGGTGCTTTAAACAGGAGGAATAATCTGTTCATACTGAAATTAAAAGGAGAATAATCCGTCAAGGATTAAGAAATAAAAGTGAATCTTGCTCGACTCTCACTTACCTTTGTATAGAGACGTCAAGAATTACGGCTGGATCTGAATCTGGAGTGAATTTAGAGTAAACCTACAAAATGAATGTTTTAGACAAATCTCAATTGAAAATGGGTGGAAGTCAATCACAATCTACCGTAGTGATGTTCATTTACTGATTTCACTCCCTGAGAGGAGTGAATAATTCATTCTATTTATTGTTTGTACATATGGATATAAATTGCAGAGTATAGACTTATGTATGAATAGGTAAAAAAATGGAAAGAAAGAACAACAAAATAGTTAGATCTTATATTCACGGAAGCACACAAATGTTCTCTCGTTTTAAAGAAAAAAAATATTTTCTTTAATTTTGATTCGTACTATAGTCCTCCCCCTTAAATATCAATGTTTGATATAATTCAATGTCTATCATTTTTACATGAACGTCTGCCACCAGGAAAGAGATATATGCCTAATATACATTCGTTTTGCCAAATTCTCATTTGAAAGCTGTCCTCTGATATACGTCATACTCATGTCTAGATGATCAACTTTGAATCATCTCTTTATTTATAACGACCTTCCAAAACTTTTGTGCTTTTACTCAAAATTAGGACACAGAGTCCGTCAAAATTCCAATCTAAGACTGAAAAAGATTATTGAAGTAACCCTACTCCATTCATTATGAGATTTACAGCAAATTTAAAAAAAAAACGAAACCAAGGCGATCTTCGACCTATCCCGTGCTTTTGGGACATTCGGGCAAAAATGATGGCTTACGTTGATATGAATCATGTTCGGTAGTTCGGTGTGAACCAATGTCACACTCTCACTAATTATTTTTCGTATATACATGTACACATATTATATATCTGTGTGTGTGTGTGTGTCTGTGCATTCTAGAAAATGGAATGTTAAATCAATATTTGAAACGTTGGAAGAGTGACAACATTTTCTAAATGTTGCATTTACCACTTTAAATGGTTCTACCCAACACTCAAAATGTTGGACTTAGCTTTATACAAAGATGGAGGCAGCGTAGCTCAGTCGGTTAGAGCGCATGTTTCGGATAAGATCGTAGATCTCAACGTGAGGGGTTCGAGTCCCACTCATGCCGAAACGCGTCTAACAAAAAATCTGATGCTATAGCGTTGTGTGTTATCGTACCTCACCACTGTATTCAGTGCAGGTGTGAATGCAGTTGGAAAACACTCCGTCCATCGGAAAGGACGCAAATGTTGTTCCCGTGTATAGGAGAGTCACAACCTATGCACGTGAAAACCAATACACTATTCGTCAAAGAGTAGGGTGTTCACCCGGTGTATTGCACCTGCCGGTCCTGGTAAGTCATGTCAATCTTGACATTCATATGCCATAATAATCAATATAATGATTGTGGGCATTAACGGAAAGACAAGACATTTGGAAAAGGTTGTCACTCCTCCAACCTTTCAAATGTTGATTTAACATTCCATTTTTAGAGTGTGTGTGTGTATGTCTGTGTATGTGTGAGGGGTGGGTGGGTGTGTGTGTGTTTGTATATGACTTCATTTCTACGGTATGTGTAGGTATATATGTTTCAAATCAATATCTGTCCACTCGGACGTTGCATGCCGTCATGGCCGTGGAGATCGGTTAAAACTTCTAATTACATCTTGACGAGTAATGCATTTTAATCCATCAAAGTTTATTGAAATGAAATCCATTTTTTTACGCGTCATCTCCATATGAGTAAAAAAGAAATATATGAGTCAAAAAAATATTTTTCAATACATTATATTGTGATGAAATGATCCACAACACCAGCAATTTATTGTAAAAAATGATTCAAAGTGATAACTCAAACCAAGTTTACATTGTTATATAAAAATGAAAGCAAAATGTCTTCTAAAGTGATCAAATACAAAATAATTTCTGGTTCCTTCATTTCCACACGGTACTGATTTTTAAATATTATGTCTTTTTTATTTAGACGAAGTTTCCTGTGTTATGCTTGTTTCATTTTTCATCTTTTATTTCCAAAGAAAGGTATTGTCTGGGTGGACTCGATGTTAAATAGCATGGAAAGAATGCACCATCATATCATAACAGGAATTTCCCCGCCAGCAAGTCCGGTTCAATGTGAAAAGTTGTCCATACCATTTTGATACTCAATCAACTATATTTATGACTGCTATGTACACAATATATGTATGGAACTAAGAATGTTGTGGTTTGATTTTTCTCCCATTTTCATTTCTTGAGAATTAGTCGGATGTAGTTGACCCTATAAACAGAATTTATCCATCGCATGCACGTTAAGTACATCGTTAATAATACCTTTCAAAATATCAATTTTCGTTTTACATTTAGAATTTCACCCTTTTTTCTTCATTAAGATTTTGGTGAACGTATGCTTAAAAAAAGAACCAAACTGAGGAACTGAAGTTTTTTTTCAATTTTGACACACCTTCAATCGATCGATATGATTCCAATTCGTCAAAAACTATACGCAACGCCCACAGAATTTATAATCTCTAGGACTGAAGTATGAATATGTATTCATTTTTCTGTGGGAGTGATGTAGAATATGACACCTCCGCCATGCACTTGAATTCCTTCAGATTATTACACCAAGTAAAAAGTCTAAATTTTCGTTTCTATTTCCTCATCCTTTTGATTTTATTTTTCTTTCTGCCTTTGGTATGTAACCGTCTTCAAGTTGTTGTTGCACGACTTAATTACCCCCAAACGATCACAAACCTGTGAGAGAAATGGGTCTTGTGATGAGAACAAAATCATAAATTTCGAGTTTGAAAAGAAGCGGTAATTTAAAAATTCAAATAAATCACTCTTCAGACATGATTCTTTTTATGCTCGTCAGTAATATCATTTTTCACAAAACATGTGTTTTATGGTAAGCCCTTTCATTTCCAATCTCAATTCAATTCGAAGTGGTATTTTTAGGCGTATGTATTGGAATCCGGAAGGCTGATAACATTAGTCGAGAAAAAAATACAATGAAAGAAATAATGGATTTAAAGTTGACATCGACAAAGAATAGTCTTAGATTCATCAAACCTTTATGCTTAAATCTATTTCGAATATTCACAATTTAATACACTGCAAAAAATGTATATATGTCCACACCAGAGAAGTGTTAAACAACACCAAGTTTCCTTTTGGTCTAACACCAGATAGGCGTTTATATAACACCATTTAGTATTGAAACAGCATTGGTTTGATTCCAAACTGGCGCCATTTCAATACTTCTCTGGTGTGGACATAATGTAGATTCCGGGTTGGTGTTAAATCAACACCGGAGTCTTTGCAGTGTAGAAATCAAACCATAAATGGGTCACTTTCGACGTATACCAAGTTAGTGCCAGTGGTTGATTTAAATGAAACAAACTAAGAGAAGAGAATAAAGAGATACGATTAAATGAGAACGGGGGAGAGAAGACTGTTTATGATTGATCGTATGTAATGAAGTCCTACACGCCCATACAAAGCCAAAGGGGTTCGAGGTTCGATCGAACACCGTAATATTTTAAAAAGAAGTGGAAGTACATTGGCTAAATGGTCAAAGGCGCCTGGCATTACATTGTGAAGTCCGGGGTTCGATGCCCGTGAGCAAGACATTTTATCGACAGTGCTCTTTTATCTGTTTATTCTGTATTCAAATAAATGGAAATGCTGCACGCATTATTGGTAACTAAGTGTGCACTTTGTTTTTTTTTTGGCAAGGCAAGAAAAAATAGGGAAGAAAATGAGTAGAAAAGGGATCGAACCACCTAACTGAAAACCCTCACTTCGGGAATGTTTCATATTCATTGAGAAAAATCAACCTCGTTCCCCGAAGTTCTATCGAAACACATTGGAACAGTCCCCGAAAGAAATCATGATTCCTGAATCGCTGTCAACATTGTCAATTCTAGATTTTGTGTAAGAAAATCTCTGTACGGATTGGAAATGGTACAAGGCTGCCATGAGAGGGCATGGGAGGTGATTGAACCTGATCTAATTAACGTGATCTACCAGGTCTACCAAAAAAGTGGTTTCAAACCAGTTGATCCTAGAAAATATGCATATAGACCCACGTTGATTTTTTCAATGATTAGAAAGGTCACTCAAGGGTTTAGAAATGCTCGAGGAAGGAAGGAACTCGGCAAGGGGTGATCATGTTCGAATCTAGGAAGGAAAGTGAGTGAGGGGTAAACCAATAGGAACGAACCTCAATCAATGAATTCTGAGAATGACTGTAAACAAAACAATCAAAACGTCAAAGTAAATACATGTACATTGTACAACAAGTTACGATTGTGAATGTGTAATGATCTTGCATGAGTACAGCGTTATTAACATTATGTTATATATTACGTTATTAACATGTAACAGACACTAGCGTACCTAAGGGGGGCAGGGGGCAGGCTGCCCTCCCCCCTGACCAGTCACAACTGATCCCTGACAAGCCACAAGTGGCCCCGTCTTTTTAACTTGAAGACCTCCCCGCCCCCCCCCCCCCGGAAAATCCTGGGTACGCCATTGGTAACAGAGAATGGTGGAGGTCAGTTAAACAATACATTGAAACGTACGTTAAGATAATGGAAATCAATTATTGCTGATCAATATATCTTTAGAGTCCATTAGCTTTAACCTATCCCATTTCCATCCAGCTCACCCGTTTGCTTTATCTGAAAGGAATAATACCTTTTAAAACAAGTACATACATAGTTACCAAGAATTCGTATAGCTTTTTCATTTCTTTGAATAGGGGATGAAATAGCATTGTTGATCAAATGCCTAAACGGACATAAGTGCCGTGGCCAGGGTTCGATCACCGGACTTTCATGTACATCGTCAGGCACCTTAGACCACTCGGCCACGGCACCTCCACTCCAATTGTGACAAATCGTTAACGTTGACGTATTATCGTATGTCACATGTCTTTCAAATTTTCTTCATGAGGAGTGGCGTCAAAAACCTCTTTGAAGCAGAATACCGCAGGGATGTACTTTCTCCACTGAATTACTTTACAATATTTTGGCTCACCATTATACACATTTAAAAGTAGTGAATGAGTTGTATGTACATATCAAATTTGTTAATAACGTGTAGTTGGTTTACGCTAATTGTTGCTCCTCCGATTCCTCTAAAAATAGGGTTTGGTTTGCTCTCGGTGTTTAGTTCGGAAAATGAAGTGAAAGGAAGGCTACGGTCATATAACCTAGGTTTGGTTTAGTAACTTTAAGGGCTTATATTAATGCAAAGTTTGTTGTTGATTTTTTTTCTATAGGAGAAATTGTTGCAGGAGCAGTGCAGTAGTCAGGGGCCGCGAAACGGTTCTGAAAGTGGGGGGCGGGGACTGAGCCAAAGAGGGGGGGGGGCTGACCATGCATAAAGTCACAATTGGGTGGTCATTTAACGTTTGTGTGCACTGTTTCAAAAGTGGGGGCTGAGGTGCACCCCCCCCCCTTCCGCTGCAGCTGGTAGCTATAATGAAACGTGCAACTTTTCATGTGAACTTGACGCACTCATAATGTGTAAGGAAAGTCGTCCCAACAAAGTTTAACACAGGTTAATCATTATCCTGATATCTAAGCAAAATGGTGCCCAAATGGGATAATACTAACTATATTATAATTAGATATACTATGGTACATGGAGAGATCAGGATGGCAGTTTGGAAAAAAAAGTTAAAATATCTTTAGATACTGTCCCAGGATTGCATCAGTTGCTACGAAAAAATATGACTCTTAGCGATAAAGCCAGTTTGGATCTTAAAGAGAGTATTAAGTCGTTGTCGTTATCTTTAGTCTAATTGTATACTGAAATAAGGAAAATTGTATACTGTTAATTTATTTCGTTTGATACAAAACCAAATAAAGTAATTTAAAAGGGCCATGATCATTTATTATGAACAATTCAAAAAATAGTTGAATAAAACAAATATGAGAGTGGAATGAATGGGTATTCAAGGTATAGATATCAAGTGATTCATTTAGAATTACGTCATATCAAATAAAATTCAATTCAATCTTTTATTATACTCTATGATATGCGACATTCTTGTATTTCTAGAAGAAGGTATAAAGGTGATAAGGCATAGGCACACTGTAGGGTGCATGTTGGGATACCTAAATCACCGCAATCCGCGGGCTGTGGTTTTAATGGTATTTTCAGGCATCAACTAATAAATGAACTTCACTGAACATTGGAATAGCGAACTTTGAAACCATCCCGCATGATAACATCCGTATTTACCAATATTGGCCGCAAGATTTAACCAGGATATTGTATTAATAATGGCTGAAAAGATAAAGAATGAAGACTGGGGAATAAGGAGGGGGAATAGGGAGTCAAATAGAATAAAAGTGAGAGAGGGGGGGGGGTTATTAGGAAGGGAAGAAAGGAAAGAGAGAATAGAGAAAAGGAATAAAGGAAGAGATTAGTGATTAGTGGTATACCAGACTGATGGTTAAACAAGGAGCATTTCGCTCTGACACAACTTTCATTGATAAAATGTAAACGGGATGATTTCATTTTCAATCTACTTTGACTGTAGAAACTCGAAGGCATCGTTCAAAATTAAAGTATAAATCTGAATATGCATGTACATTTCACTATTAGAATAGATGGACAAACAATTCCCAGCTTATAACCAACCCTAGGCAACATACTGTCCACACAATTATTGGTTAAAATCTGCCCAGATTGGTAATGCAACTAGTAATTCGGTAATAAATTTGCTCAGTAACTGAATAATAGTTGCCCAGAATATATATATGTATATATATATATATATATATATATATTCTACCAACATACGTCATCCAACACAGTGGATGGTATGTTGCCCAACATTTTAAAGTATATAGTCATGTTTAGAATTTAGGTGAGGTGACTATCATTTAGAGACAGGTTTTACATGCTCCATTTAAGTTTTTGCCCGAGTTTTTGTCATGAGGAAAAATCATTATCAGCTTTCAAAATATGTAAAACATCCCCATGCAGTGGCGAAGTAGGACGAGGATAATGATGGCATCACTCTAAAAAAAATGTGGGTAAAAGTGCACCATGAAGGTAAATATGTGTCCAACCAACACTGGCCATTTCTTTGGGTCATTTTTATTTATCCAGTGTGATGAAAATTTTGCCCATTCTAAAGTAATTGCTGCTTATTTGTTCACCTTACTGGACAATATGCTTCCCGCACTGGGTAAAATACTGCCCCAAATTGGTTGGACACATAATTACCCTCGTGGTGGTACAAATTTTACTCAATTTTTTTTTTTTTTTACAGTGCAGACGATGACTCCTGTATAACTTGCAAGAAGGATGGTTCGATTTGATTCCCTTGGTAATTGAGACAATCCTGGAAGAACTACATCAATAAGATCCGCTTTGGAGATGAGCATTTTGGGACAAAATATACCGGTCTCTAGAATAATTAACAAGCTATGATCCTGTAATGATGTCCGCATCTATAAATAATCACTACTGTATACTCGCAGTATACTCCGAAAGAAGTGAAAAGAATTACGTCAACTTCCGTCGATTTTAGATGTACAAGGTTCTTTCCCGAACTTGACCGTGGAATAAATATGGAGTCAAAATGGTATAAAGGGCAGGGCCACGCTGTCAAAAATTATTTCAGTCACTATCCAAAATGTTTTTCTTGTATGGTAAGGAAATTTTCATAGGTTATCATTATACTTATTCTTTGTAGATTCACGTCAAATATATACACACATCATCGTATATATTTGACCTGATACTGCTGCTGTTTAGTCTCTCGTGTCTTCTGTATTTTAGTTTGCCTAATGTTGAAGCACTCGGTGTATAAGGTGCGACGATTACCTCAGCAAATACATGATCAAACATGTTTCACTATGATAATTCTCAGGTTATCGCGGGAACGGCACCTGGGACAATATTGAGGACAGGGTCACCATTTTCGTTTTGTCTGTCTGGCAGAATGGTGCAGTCAAGTAAATATGTATTCATCGAGATGGTTCGCGTTGAAGGTGCAGGAAGGGATACCCCCACTTAAACTCCAGTCATTTCTAGATCGATACGCAAGTCATGTCAGTCCGCACGCAATCCTTGAAATTTGAACTTTGCAACATGGGAATTCATCCGATTACTAATATATGACGTTTGTTGACTGGAGCATGTAATCTCGATAGGCCATTTATTGTTTCCCATTCTTTGGCAGCACATGAGCAAATAGACTTGGGGGATCGGAATTGCTTCTGGTCACTCGGAGTGCATTGTCTTCAAGTGTCCTTCAAATGGTTTAATGCACATTGTTCCATCAAACTGAACCGTTCTTTCCGCGCTCGATTAGTCTGCTCATTGGCTTTAATCTGGATAAGAAGTGGAAAAATCGAAACTTATCGCTGGGCTGACTCGAGCTAGTTTCTTCAATCGGTTGACTTTTTTTCTAAGAATGCAATGTATTAAACTTAAGAACATATGAAAACCCTTGCCTGCGAGGAATATACCCCTGACTCGATCGGCTGAAGACCAAACGAACGAGTAATCATGGATGGAGCAACACTCATATTCGCACATTTTCCAATCAATTGGTTGTTGTTTGGGAACTAAATGTCCCTTTCCTATATCTTTCTTCTTTCTGCAGTTATAATGATTCTGTGTGTCGATAGCACGAAGCAAATAATGGCATTCCCAGCATCTACATCTTCTTCAACATCAACAACCACCCTCCTCGGTCTTCAACAACTCAGAACTATCGCATCAAGGCTTGTCACTGATTCCAGAAATATATGCCAAAGATTTGTAAGTATTAAACCTTAATAAATACACATTTTTCCCCAAATTTTATTCCTTCTATGAACAGTGAAATTTCAAATGCGGTAAGATTGTGAATCTGTTTTTGAAATATGTTTGAATTTCTCTTTCAAGAGAATTCGTGTACTATGTGCTAAATTTCAGTTCGTCACATACAATGTAGAAAGTTATTTCTGAGGTTGGTATCAATATTCATTTACAATCATTGATAATCTAATTTAACCATAATGTCTGCAGTGACATTCCAAGTTTGTACGATCTCTAGAAAAGTAGACAATAAAAAATATCGGTTGTTTAAAGCATTATATTTTGTTGGCTATATCTCTATACTACGACATTAGAAAACATATTTAATCTTTAATTTGATTATTTTTTTTACATTAAAAAAAGTTTTTTGTCGTACAGTGTTTTAGATACATGTAAAAGAAATGTGGAATGCTACCTAAGAAATATAGAAATTAAATTGTAAAATAGTGTTGAAGAGTGGATGTTCACAATTTGAAAGTTTCAATCCGATTGGCCCCGTTGAAATAACGGGAGGGCTTCTTCATATACGAGAACATGCAATCTGTATTTTATTGTTCATTGTTGTCAAAATGCCCCCTGTGTGCTTTTTGAGCTTCCTGATCCTGTTTTAGTGAAAATAGTGAAGGAATGCTTTATCCTCTAGGTAAATTAAAGGCTGTGAATTCTGTATCTTAAAGCCTGCTTGAACAAAAAATTCAAACCAGACAATGGTTGCTCTCTTTCTTCCATCTGAGGCCTAAATAAGTAATAGAATTAACTTCTAACTCTCTCTAATGTTGACCGTGAATGGTCACCATACAAACCCACATAAATGACAATGCCGTGTAAAATCGCTCCACATTTATGCCGTTTCACATGGTAATTAAATTTTGTAATTTGAATGATGATTCCAGTGAAAAATAAGATTAATGACGAATATTTAGCACGTGTAAAACCAAACTAGGACATGATTAGAAACACGAACGCTAATTACAGTCACGATCACATAAATCAATCATCATGACAATGATTATACAAGATTCACGTGTAAAAAGACCCATAGACTCATCACTCATTTAATCTAGGGCCTTTTCACACGTTAATCTTGAATCATCATTGTAATAATGATTGCTCTTGTAATCGTGACTGTGGTTACCGTTCGTGATTCTAATCATGTTCTAGTTTAGTTTCACACGTGCTAAATACTCGTCATTAGCCTTATTTTTCACTTGAATATCATTATTCAAAATATGAATTTTTACCGTGTGAAAGGATGGTTGGAATAGCTGAATGGTGACACGCACATGTATATATAGGAGGTCTTGAAGAGGCTTTACTTTCACTAAGTGGATGAATTTTGCGAAACGAGTATATCTGAAAACCTGAAAGTCAGGGCCCGCGAAACCGGGGTGGGGGCTGGTTTGGCTTCAGCCACCCTCCCCTCTTTTTCAGAAAAAAAACGTGTACAAAAACGTAAAAATTACCATGTGATTGTTTGTATGGTCAGCCCCCCCCCCCCCATTTTCAAAACCATTCCGCGGCCCCCTGTAAGCTACTTAGTTTCATGGATGAGTAAGTGTGTATCCTTTTGTTTGTCCAGGAATTTACGCACTTCGATGCAGACCCGTAATTTTCTTTTTTTTGGGGGGGAGGGGGGTAGGGTAGACTCTATACCTGCTATTTCAACAAGATGCTAAGATTATTTTATACGGAAAGTTTTACCAGTAAAGATATGACAAAAGCATTGGAAACTGAGGATATTCACCCGATGAAAGTCGCAGCGCATATAAACGTTCCTCTTCTTTCCTTTCAAATTTCGTATTAACTGGACAAAAAAAAGAATTGTGTTGTGAAGGTACAAACAATATCCATGTTTGGATTTTGTAACGTAAGTTATCATAAGTGATAAGATTTCCAGAATATCTCATCCAGCCAAACGCGACGTACCACAACTTACAATACAAGTTTTTGTTAATGGTATGCCCTTGTTAAAAGCAGTAGACAGATTAAATTTTGTCACATCAATTTGTTTCCATGTTAAACGTATGACCTCACAGTGAAACCTGCAAACTGAATAAGATCATGAAGATACAAAGCGGAAAGTTATCCGAATACACGAACGTGTGAACAGGTCTGGGGTTCATTGGATTTTGTAACGTGTAAACCGGTCTGGTGTTCATTGGATTTTGTAACGTGTGAACCGGTCTGGTGTTCATTGGATTTTGTAACGTTTAAAGACCGGTCTGGTGTTCATTGGATTTTGTAACGTAACCGGTCTGGTGTTCATTGGATTTTGTAACGTGTAAACCGGTCTGGTGTTCATTGGATTTTGAAGATCGTTGGTATCGTATTTTCGGGCACCACCTCGAAAAGGCAAATGACAAGCGTATGTCGCAAGCCGTTTGACGTCGCAAGCTGTTTGATTATTTAATCCTAATTCATATTTTCACCTTTTTTCAAGTTCGTAAAGTTTATTTTTCATTTTCATCATAATATACATAAACATATTAAAGCACAAATAAAATATAATTACAAATCAACTAGAGACAATTTATAAAGATTGTACAATAGTAAGATTAAAAGTTAGTACGCACTTAAAATGTTAGGCAACATACCGTCCACTGTGGTGGGTAATGTACGTTGGTAAAAAATGTATATATATTCTGGGTAATGATTTTCCCACTGAGCAAATGTATTACCAGATTACCGTCCCTTGTGACTCAAATCACTAGCGTACCTGCGGGGGGGGGGGCAGCGGGCAGACTGCCCCCCCCCGCAGGTACGCTAGTGATTTGAGGACTAATTCGCATGTAAAAGATACACGACAAACTATAAATGAGATAAATGTTGATATGAAAGGATGGGAATAAGAAAATAAAAAGATGAGTAATGGAGAAAGATTATAAGATGACAGAAATGCGGGACGATATCAAGCATTTCATCCTTGATACCAAGTATTCTTTTTACCACAAACTTTCAAGAAATCAATGTCTTTGTATCAATTAATCTTTTGCGTTCTGAAAGGAAACCAAAACCCAAGAAGTAAAGTAATCTTATTGGAAAGAGTAAAATGATAGGAACAATTTTTAAAAAAAGTTTCATCAAAATCGGTTATGAAATAAGCAAGTTGTGAGAGTTTGAAAACTCTTGTTGTACTTTCTATGGGCATCCTCAAATTGGCATACGTGCTTCAAAATGGCTGATTTTGTGGACAACTCTCCATTTGTTTTGTACACAAATTTTCAGATTTTCAAATTGGATCTTGCCTCCCTCTGAGCACAACATATGTCATGGGAAAATACAATCCACATCATATATGTCAAGGTCAGGAGGAGATAATGTGAAATATGTAAAATAAAGGGGGAAATCGTAGGGTTTACCCAAGCCGTAGTAGTGCATGTTTTTTTTTAACCCAAGTTGAAAAACGACGCACTACTTACCAACTGTTTACAAATTATTAAACGAAATAAGTACGTAAGTATTATTTTAATGAAAAATAACAATGGTCGTGCTGATGACTAGGATAAGGCCTTTATCAAATAAATTTCAAGCTTTTAGGTGTTAAAATTCTTTCTTTTTTTAAACAGGAAAGGAATAGATTAGAAGGGGACGTATCAGGAGGAGAACGCTGCCAAGATCCCACTACTTCAGTGACGCCACTCTCGCCATTGACACTGCTTTTTATGTCGGTAAGTATTAAGCATCGTTTGTGACACAGGTAAAACAAAATGTTGCAATAAGAAGTCATGGTACTATTTTCCTCTACTTGGAAATTAAAGGGGCCCGCCACATGTGTAGTCACCCAAGATCGCATGGTGATATCAGTGAACGACATGTTTCTGATCAGGCATTCTAAGTCCATGGTTATGGTGGTGAATTCTGAAAGTGCCCATTTTGCGCTTTGAAAAAAAATCGCCATTGGACGAGCTAGCGTTCTTTCAAAGCAAAGAAAATGTCATGGCTCTTGGTCTGAAGGACTGCTTTTATGACTTTTTTCACTTAATGTCAAAAAGAAAAATAGGTCTAGTCTCGTCATTGACTGTACTGTTTAGCGGGTCACCAGGAATTGTCTGTAAGAGGCCCAAACGACAGTATTCTCATCTCTTTGTGTGGATATTAAGAGGATTTCAACAGCATTGCTTCGCATTTGATTGGGAAGCTTTGAGGTAGATTAGCCATGGTTTGGGGTGACTGGATGGCGTCGGATCCATTCATGATGCATTTTGTCATTATGATCGAAGTAGGTATTAGCAAGGAGCTTCTGGCGCTTTGTAGGTGAAAGGTCCACTCCATTAATATCATGTGTGTAGAAAGTGGACCAGCCCGGTGTTACGTGAAAGCTGTCAGCAGTAACTTAAAGGTCAAGTCCACCTCAGAAAAATGTTGATTTGAATCGATAGAGAAAATTCAGACAAGCACAATGCTGAAAATTTCATCAAAATCGGATGTAAAATAAGAAAGTTATGACATTTCAAAGTTTCGCTTATTTTTAACAAAATAGTTATATGAACGAGCCATGTTACATCCAAATGAGAGAGTCGATGATGTCACTCACTCACTGTTTCTTTTGTTTTTTTATTGTTTGAATTATACAATATTTCAATTTTTACGAATTTGATGATGAGGACCTCCTTGCCTGAAGCACAAGATGTTAAAATAATAGAATTCCACGTGTTCAGTGAGGAATGAAACTTCATTTTACATGACAATGACGAGTAATCAAAATATTTTATATTTCATATATAATTAAATACAAAAGAAATGGTGAGTGAGTGATGTCATCAGTTCCCTCATTTGCATAACGACCGAGATGTGCATATGACTGTTTTGTGAAATGAAGCGATACTTTAAAATGTCATAACTTCCTTATTTTACATCCGATTTTGATGAAATTTTCAGTGTTATGCTTGTTGAAATTTTCTCTTTTTATTCAAATCAAGTTTTTGTTGGGGTAGACTTGTCCTTTAATTGTCAGAGCTGACAAATTCAGCGAAATCCTTGGTTTTGATTGGCTGAGATTGTTGCTCTTCTGACTGTTACTATTGGCGAAAATCAAGTATTGTCAGTGCGGACAACTTCCATGAAACGGTCCCCAGATCGAGAGTTCGTTTTCGTGTGATTTAATCTGAGAGTATAACGAAACCAGGCCTGCATGTTTAGTCAACTTTATTCTATGGCATAGTTACTTTATTCAATACTTGGTCGATAAAGAAATTTCTTCCATATTGTAACCAATAAAATGTATTTTCCTTCTGTGTTACTTTCTGGAATTCAGAAAAAAGTCTCCTTATCATTAGCCCTGACATACATCACGTGCAGTAAATCATTTGGAATGCAATGAAGATGAAGGCAAGTAGCGTAATGAATGGAGGACTTTGAGTTCCGAGAGTGCTAAGCGAGCGAGCAAAAATAAAAGAAAACACAATTTTGTGCTAAAGTTTGAGATAAAATACAATAAAACATATTTTACCCTTTTCCTTTCTTTTTCTTTCATTTTTCTCTTTCCGTTTTCTTGATTGTTAAATGTTTATGCTACATGACCGCCACCCCCCCCCCATCTCTACGCCAGTGGGTACCAGTGGTGACGGTGAAAGTAGCCAGCAATGTGTAGTAGAGTGTCATTTAATCAATTTCACTTTGATTTTCACCTTTGCAGAAACAATCAATTCTAGCAACGCTAAAGGTGAATTTGGGAAAGTTAGTCGAACCACTGCATGACATGACAGAAAGAGAGACTCGGTGGCCAGGCCTACACAGATTTTACATGTCTTTCGACGGCCAGAAGGGATTTGAAGACCTCGAAAACGATGTCACAGTACTCTTTAACGACATAGAAGCAAGGGTAAGTTCTACACTGGGACACTAGGAACAATAGAGAAGGTTCTTTAAAGGTCAAGTCCACCTCAGAAAAATGTTGATTTGAATCAATAGAGAAAAATCAGACAAGCACAATGCTGAAAATTTCATCAAAATCGGATGTAAGATAAGAAAGTTATGACATTTCAAAATTTCTCTTATTTTGAACAAAATAGCTATATGAACGAGCCAGTTCCATCCAAATGAGAGAGTCGATGATGTCACTCACTCACTATTTCTTTTGTTTTTATTGTTTGAATTATACAATATTTCAATTTTTACGAGTTTGACGATTAGGACCTCCTTGCCTGAAGCACAAAATGTTAAAATAATGGAATTCCGCGTGTTCAGGGAAGAATGAAACTTCATTTCACATGACAATGACGAGAAAATAAAAATATTTCATATTTTCATATAATAAAATACAAAAGAAATAGTGAGTGAGTGATGTCATCAGTTCCTCATTTGCATACTGACCGAGATGTGCATATAACTGTTTTGTGAAATGAAGCAAAACTTTAAAATGCCATAACCTTCTTATTTTACATCCGATTTTGATGAAATTTTCAGTGTTATGCTTGTTGAATTTTTCTCTTTTTATTCAAATCAAGTTTTTGTTGGGGTGGACTTGTCCTTTAAAATAAGGAGGAAAGGTGATTGAAAATAAGGCCTATTATTTCTATATATTGCAGATTCCTGAAGTAGAAGGAACCCTTAACTTTGGCTAAGAGTTAGAAACCAAACATCGGACGTACAAAACGTTATCATACTTCAACACTTATTAAGAATGTTTGGTCATTTTCTAAGCGCTATTATCATCAAAACGGAGAAATAAATATAGGGCCTACATAAGGTGTTATCAATATTCAGGCAAGTAAGACCAAGTAGGGAAATGGATTAACACGTTAATGTTTGCTTCTTCTTTTTCTTTATGCAGATAAGACTGGCAGGGCCATCTACGGAGCCAGCTCTTCCACGAATTGTCCTCAGTGAGGTGGACTACAACCCCGTTAGTAGTGGTGCAGTGGATACTGACAGAGCCAATCACTTACTCTTAAGAACTCTTGTGACATTTTCGCGCCAACTACGCTTGCTGACAATGACGTACATTCGGAAAGAAATGCAAGAACCTTCGTGACACAACGGGTATTAACCATCGATATCAAAATACTGGATAGAGCTCGTTGTATGATGCCGCACACGCAGACGACCTTGAAGCTACAGGAAAAAGTACTCCATGACATCATCAACAGTGTATGGGGGCCAGATCAACCATGTCACCACGAAAGAACAAGCGTAGAGAGTGGAACTTTGTGCGCTCGACCCTTTGGGGGACATTAAAGTGTTTCCAGTGGACCCAGTTAAGAGTGTGGTATTACTCTATCCATTTTACATTATATCGATGGTATTAACGTGCAGAATCGGTTGAAAGGGATCATGGGAGCGGGGCGTGGCCATTGGACTCCTACCTATTTATTATCTCCATTCTTGATATCCCATCTGCTGCATGTGCAACAGCAATAATTCCTTATTTATTGAAAGTGTGTGAGGGTGAGTGAGTGTGCATCTGAATATAATGATGTTCGGATGGAGAAGCTGGTATTCGCATACATGAATTTGTGTTTGTATCAAATTTGATGTCTTATTTAACGACTTTCCAGAGTGCTTGTGTCATCTCAGATGTTTTATTTATGAATTTATATTGTAAACTATTACTATTGTGTGTATAGAAATCTATTCCAAAATATCATTGTATTTTTAAATGTATATTATAAATTCAGTGAGTTGTATTCAGTCCATATTTTAAATGATTGAGTTGGTAATTCAAGCCTAGCGTTCCACCTGTTATTATAGTGGAACGGAGAAAAGGAACATGAGGACTGTCATAGCTAATAATGTCAGAATAAGCCTGAGCGGATATTTGCAATACATTTCCCCTTCTAATGTAACATTGAATGTACGTGAATCATTTTCTCAGTTTGGGTATGGATAGGAACCCCCTAATATATGCATCGGAAGAAGAATGAAAACTGTTTCCGAGTTTTAAAGGGAAAGTTCACCCTAAGTATAAGTTTGTTTAAATCAAAGCGCAGAGAATAGAGAAAACAAAATGGTAAAGCTTTAATGAGAACCCGTCACGGGATAAGTGAATTATCAAAGTTCTTAGACATCACAGACGAGCAGCTCCTATTATGTTGTGTAATATAAATTCAAAAGTTTCCCCCTTTATCAAAAAAAATTGAAAGTGATTATATTTATACAGAAGATCATCAGACACATTATTAAATTTCACACCCCTTATATAAGCAAAATATTTTTATTCATCATATTTTCCTAAAATTGGGGTTTGAAGGAGTTTTGTTACAAAGTCATAATGGGAATCCGCTTTAAACTTTGAAATATATATTCTTCTTATTCTTCGATGGGTTTTCATCAAACTTTCACCAATATTTTTATCGAAATTTCATTTATCAAAGCAGGTTTGTTGAACTTTTCCTTCAATAATAACATATTTGTTTCGAAAACAAACGACAGGACTAGATGGCAAAAGTTTGAAAGAAATTGGACAAAGGATGAAAGTTATGATCTTCAAAGAATACCTCACTCTTCGCAAATCGCATATTTTGTATTTCTGTATAAGTGGACTGTTACCATGGTTACAGGGTTTATGCAGTATGTTTAAATGTTAAGTTCTGATTTTTCACGATTGAGCTAGTTTTCTGGCGGCAATAAAGTAAATCCTGTATGCTGATTGGTCTAAATAGCATCATGTGACCAAACATATTTTCACTATTTTGCGATGATGTTGAAAATGAAACGTCCACTGACAAAAATTTACTATTCTGTGACGTCAATGATGGCAGTCCAACCTCGGACAAATACTTCCCGCTATACTTACTCAAAGCCTGGTATATTTGTACAGTGTATCGGTAAACGTGCCTCGTGAAAGAAATATCCCTTTGACTTTGTCGAAACTCAACAAATTTGGGAAAAACTGTAAACTGCATATTGCAATGTGATCATTGGAACTTTTCAAATCAAAGTACCAGTGTCATTCTTAAACGCCTTAAATATTTAAATAATTCCCGCTTCTTCACCCAGAATGCAATATTTGCCATGAGCCATCGAAATTGTCAAGAATTCAACTACTCTTTTAAAACACTCAGAACTAATGATTAGTGTAAGCATGGACCTATAAGAAATGGACGATTAACGCGAGCATTCTTTTGATGCAATCATAGTCGCCGTATCCTGAAAATGTGCATAATTATAAATGAGAACACGGGTGTTTTGAGAATAGCGGCTACCGAGGCGAATCTGATCTTTACAAAGGAATCTTTTTCCTCTTCTTGGCGCTTGTTGGCTGATGTCCTGTAACGGTATTATACCTTTCAATTAAGATGGTTCGGTTTTGGAACAGCAAATTGAGAAGCAGACGATTTTTGTGATATCAAATATGTTATTATCGATTTGCACACTTCTGCACACTCATAATGACCTTACTAACAACGAGAGGGGGACGACCCCTACAAGAAACCCACCATGTTTCTCTGGAATATCATGAGGAAATCTTTAAAATATGATTATAAATTACAATCAATCAATTTAATTTCAGCCTCTATCTCGAAATATTCATACATTTTCCCAAATAAAAAACATGGAACTAAGATATTTATTTGTAAACCAGAACTGCACATCAATTTCAGAGAATTTAGGTAATTTATTACCTTCTGCGCATACAATTTGTCTAAGGTTAAATGTCTAATCACCGAAAGCTTTTGTAACTCATGGATTAATTGACGGCGACCATGATGGTATCACAGGAGACAAAATATGAAAGAATGTTATTCACATGACAATAACAGTCAGATGTTAGTGAATTCATTAACTAACCGATGAATGTCCATTTTTTATAGGTCCATGGTGTAAGGTAAGCTTCCAGCATTCCTACTTGTGTAATTCAAAGGGTCTTCGCAATTTCTCGTCAAATATCGCAACATATTTCCCTCTTTTCAATATCATCAGTAAACATGTTTGTCTATGGGAGGAGATCACAGTATGACCCCCCCCCCTTGAACATATTCACGATGTTAAACGATCATTACTTACTTTGGGGTCATCTGATCAAATGTAATTTTCACTAATCATTTCGAAACAGCTTGTTCATGGAGTTTGATTCGTTATGCCCTTTTCGAGGAATGATAGGCTGAATTTACTCAGGATAAACTCCATTGATGCCTCGATTTGGACTTGATTCATGCTCGATGAATAAATTTCGTAACTTCTATTTTCTTATTGTATTAATGGCAATCAAAGTGTGTGTATAATAAGCCAGTTCGTAGTTCCTTTCTGCGTATGATCAAAAGATTCTACGCATGATCAGAAGAAGGTCATTTGTACTAAATTGACATAGTGCTTTAAAATCTAATGAGATAAGCACCAACTTTGATGTCTTGATTATTCATATATTCTTTTGAATTATCGTTTTCATTTACATCCACAAAAAACAACAATGCTTCCACGAACGACTGGTATTTCACAGTTTGTCAAGTACATTGTGCAACATGCTAAGATATGCATTCAAAGTAGGAATGCAACAAATACCTTCATTAAGTGTTCATTGGTGTGCTATTCTAGTCACCTGGTCTATTCAATTTCTTCATCCATATGTCTGTATGTAAGGCAAGCTTACGTAATATCTTGCTTTGAAATCTGCCTATATTGATGAAAGAAATGAAAGGTCATTTGACCAAAATTGCCCATGAATTAACTACGAACTGGTCTTTTGCAATAAAAGTGTGTGTATAATTCGAAAAGGTTATCCAGTAAGGCTCCACCACACTCACCTTGTAAGCTTTTAAGTAGCGTCGATGGATATTATTTGTATTTGCTACATGTTATCATGGTTATTGTCACAATTAAATTGATCAAGTATGCTAATAATCGTTTCGAAGTCATTTCAATAAGAGCGCTCATTAATGGAATCACTATGTTTCTATAATTATCTTTATAATCAAATAAGATATTTATCTAAGTCATTCAAAAATGTATTCACAGAGTATACTCCTGCCTTTCATGATCAATTTTGTACTACATGAATATCAATATGTTTTCGATCGGTAGTGGATGATGTACATCATTTCCGATGATATTTACAAAGTTAAATATTTTGGTACTTTTTTACTTTTTAATAAATAAATGAATATAAAGCATGTTCAGAGTTCTTCGACATAGTAATTTATCATGTTTTGTTTTGATCAAAGTATTCGTTATTGTGTCGCATTCGAAACAACTACGATAATTTAGTCAACAAACATGATAAAATGGAGATAATGGATACAATTCCGAGTCATTATCTAGGCACTGCTTAATAACAAATTGAGAAATATTTTTACATAAATGAAAACATATAACAATTGATAAAATGTTCAAAGTTAGCACAAAAGAAAAATACAGATATAAACTACAAATTGTATAATTCATTCATTGAAAACCATTGATATTGAAGTAATGAAATGAAAAGGTGCACTATAGGAGCTAGGAATTTGAGTGAAACAGTCATATTTCTAAATTTGAAATAAAATTCGATTCGCACTTCGCGCTTGTTTAGTGTGGGTTTTTTTTTCAAATAAAAAACGTGATTAACTAGTCCAGTTATCAGCTCAGATATCTTAATATTTTCACCTCTCGATTCGCGCTCGCTCTATAGTTATATTCTATTTGATTTTGATTTTATTTTATTTATCTCTGCATTCAAGATGATATATGCAACATAACATCAAGGTGATACATTTAAGTTTTACGAAGTAATAAAGCAATCATAATAAAGCAATGAACAATAAATATCAACAAGAAGCAATATTCAATCAAAAGAAAATAAATGAATGCAGGAGACCGCAATCGTGAGCGGTTAAGCTTGAAAATGATGGCGGCCTCGTAAAATGGTACATAAATTTATTTCTTCATTGATCAAAATTATTGGGTGCAATGCAGGTGCAGGTGCGGGTGCAGTAAAGGGCGGTTGAATAATTAACTTGAAGAGGAGGATACATATGATTCGATGGTTTTTCTTTTAATAGTGGCTTTAAATGAGTATATTGTTGAACATGACTTAATATTGTCTGGCAAGTTGTTCCAAATATCAGGACCATAATGTCGAAATGATTTATGAGTTATTAATAACTTAGGGTTGGTGAGATGAAGGTTTCCTGATGAGCGGGTTGGGTAGGAATCAACGGACCTGTTAATGCATATTATTAAAGGACAGAGTAAGCTCATTATTAAAGTATTTGAACATAAAGATGGCTACTTGAATCGTATTGATATCAAATATTTTTAAAGTTTTGAGTTTATTTTCGAGTCTATTCATGAGTAACTGCAAACAGTAATTTAACATGTCCTTTTTCATAAAAGTTAATATTCTTTTAGCTCGCACTCGCATGAATTGCTTAGTTATATACGCCTATTATTCCTACAAATAAAGCCATTTGGCTAGAATATCCAGTTTTATGATTGGAAATCTATTTTTTTTTTAATTATGTGTTTTATTGGTATTCAAAATCACATATAATCACAATATTTACAGGTAATTGGAAATGATTTGAAACAGTTCAAAAGCAGTAAAATCACAAAACAGAGATAAAATAAAAAAATAAATGAGAAAAAATATAAAAAAATTAAAAAGGGTGACATAAATCAAAATAAAACATTGGACGATACAGGTTACTCTATACGGAATACACATCGAGATGAATTTACATGTATAATCATTTGTAGCATATTACTCTGTGCATGCATTGTACAAGTCTCAATTTAAGATACAAAAACAAATAGAATGAAAAAGGGGGAACTACCTGTATCTAAAATAAAAATCATATATCAAATCGCCACTTCTTAAAGTGTACAGTGAGTTTTTTTTCTTTTCTTGGCTAGGTGATGCTCAATTTCCTTTTGTTTCTTCACAAAACTTTTAAATAAATCCACATTTGGTAAGGTGTTCTTGAATTTACAAATATAAATATTTAGCCAATAATAAAAGGTAACAAATCTATCCGTTGATACACCGAACAATTTTTGAAAATTAGTGAGGTTGAAATCTGAAATATGTTTTTTTATCGTAGTCAATAGAAGATTCCAAATCGGGGTAACCTTATCACAGTCACAGAACAGATGAATTATTGATTCTTAGTTCGCGCTTGAATCATTTGTTTGGTTTATACTGTATATCAATCCTCTTCATGGTTACAATTGAGTTTTCAGGTCGAAACATACAAAGTTTCAGCTCGCGTTTCGTATATACTCGCACCTCTGGATCGGTGAGATACAATATATTCATGGATCACTGTAAACAGTCGTTGCAGGCCAGTATATTGAAAATTTCAGTTAGCTCTCACATGGATCGTTTAGTTAGATACGCATCTAGCTAATAATCATAAATGCTGGTCGAAATGTTTTATTTTCAGTTCTTGATATATAAAATATATAGAAAAAAAATGAGCTCGCATTTTGCACTCTCATGGTAGGCCTGATTTATATCCAGGCCACAAGTTACTAAAATTAAGTAAGGAGTAAGGACCCCAACCCCCCAAAAAATGTATATATTATATATACATATGTATATATTATATATATATATATATGTGTGTGTGTGTGAGGGTGTGTGTGTGTGGGGGTGTATGGGTGGGTGTGTGTGTGTGTTTACGTGTGTGGGTGTGAAGTTATACATGTACAACAGCTTTGGCAATTCTTTTATTTAAATATTGTGTGAAAGAAATGGATAAAGAGAACAATGGTAGGCGTAGCTTAAATCAAGGTTCCCCAGAGCTATCTACCCTTTGGAAAAAAAATGGTGATGCCGAAAAATTATCTCTGCCAGGAATCGAACCCGGATTCGATTGACCGTCAGATAGACAGATTTTCGACACTATACCAATTATAATTTTCTTTGTCGGGTGTAGATGGGTTTTGAACAATGACTCTTTATCAATTTCTTTCACACAATATTTACATAAGAGTTGCCAAAGCTATTGTACATGTTGTACTTCACACATTTGTATACTTTCTCCCATACGTGAACTGCATCAAAGCAATAGCTTTGATCCAGCTGAGGCATGGCGGCTTGTCATTGTTATGATATGGGACATTTACCTTTAGAAATGTTAATGACAATTGGAAGAAAATAAATGATTACTTGAGTTAAAAAGAGGCATTTTAAGTTATAGTTGGAAACAGGTCTAATTCGCTCGATTTAGGCGTGCTGAATGTGACCTGACTGGTTCTAAGACCGCTTTCTCAAGTTTTTACATGGTTTGCATACCTTACAAACGTCATCACTTCCTGTAATCACAAAACGGGTGCAAAAAAAAACACGGAACTTAATTTCCGTTTATTGAATAGATCCTGGGATTTGATGCCAGCCAATAATTCAGTTGTGCCAATTTTAAGTTCTGACATCATTCTTTAAAATTATTGTTATTTTAGGTCATCATAAACCATTAAACGATGGTGTTCGAAACTTCTAGATTGTATACGAGTAAACATGGTAAATGCGGACCGAATACCGTAGGACAGACTGCGCCCAAACCGTATCAAAATGATTAATTACAATGTTCGCATAATATAGTTCATGGTAAACGCGACCAATCTCATAAGAACAGTATTGACAAACAATTTCATTCCCACTTTTCATTGAATCATATTTCTTGATTTCAAGTATAAGTTTGTTGATGACAAATAGAATTTCCTTTTCTTTTTTGGTCTTGTTTATTGATCAAATAGAATTTGCGCACGTCGGCATATATAACATTATGATTTTCATGCAGATCGAGCATACTGATCTTATGATTTTCATTAGAGATCGAGCATACTGATCTTAAACAAATAGGAGTAATGCCGAAAATTTGTTAAACAAAAGATACAATCAATTTTAAAAATTAACATTGTAAGTCTGTAGTAAATCATGTACAGAATGTTACAATTAATTGTTAACATTATAAGCTAATCTCTTAGATTACTCCACCCTAATTTCTAAATTGCTGTTCCTTTATAAATTAGAGCACCTAGTCGAAATGCTGTTTATTTGTATGGAGAAATTAAGTCCGGTCCTTAAACATGTTAAAGACCTCTCCAGAAAACCGTTACAAATTCAAAAGGCATTTTCTTTATTGGACAGAATCTTCAGGGTGTTTTTCACAAGATAATCTAACTATAAAGATATGCAACTCCAACATGTGTCAAATCATCGGTTTTTTCGAAACAAAGTACCCAGCTCGATCTTAGCCCTATTCAGATGCATCGTACATGTAGTAAAGAAAGGAAATACATTTGCATGGTGCAACAAGGGATCTAAATCTACCTATCCTGTTCACTTTCATAAATTGCAAATTTTGTACCTTGTTGATTATTTTAAGCGCTCCATAATTTCAGGACTGACTATCCTTGCTCGGTCGTTATATTCTATCGCACACAGCAAACGCCCCCCCCCTTCGCCCATATACTGGATGCAATGGGTTCAAAATGCCAAGTTTCCCTGTACACATTTTCAAGGATATTCTTATTTTTCTTCTCCTTTTTCTTCTTCTCCTTCTTCTACTTTATTTTTTTTTCTTCTTCTCCTTCTTTTGAACTTCCTTTTCTCCTTCTTCGTCTTCATCATCATCATCATCATCTTCCTCCTCCTCCTCTCCCTTCCTCTTCTCTTTCCTTATATTCTTCTTTTTCTTCTTCTTCTTCCTATTCTTCTACTTCTTCTTCTTCCTCCTCCTTCTGATCTCCTCCTCCTCTTCTCCATCATCATCTTCTTCCTCCTCCTCATTCCCTTCCTACTCTTCTTCTTCTCCTTCTTCGTCTTCCCATTCTTCTTTTTCTTCTTCCTCCTCCTGATCTCCTTTTCTTTACGTTTTCTCTGTACGCCTTCCAAAATCATGCATCAACATGAAAAAGAGCAGAATAATCCACGAGAACAAGGAATCTGGTCAAAGGCCAGCAGCCACTGTAATTTCATTCTCTATATAAATCTATGTCTGTAATTTTATTTTCGTGTATTATGATAGAATCAAGGACCTACGTGCAGGAAAACACTGTAAGCACAGGTGTCCATTGTCATGGACCAATGCCAGGCTCTGTTGCAAGCTACGTGCAGAGTCCTAAGAATTTAATTGGCAAAAAATGATATGAGAGATGCCATGAGCCTGACGGGCCGGTCATATGTTCTCTGTTGGGATTTAGCATGACCCGGGAAATATTAAAGTGAAGTCTACCCTGATATCAGTTTGTATTATCAAATAAAACAAAATCGGAAAAGATATTGATGAAGGTTTGGCGAAAATCTATCAAAGTATATCAGAGTTATACAAATTTTGCTATTTTGATGCCCCATCTAATGTAGTAACAAAGCTGTTATTTAAAGAAATACCTGTGCATTCGATGTACAATCAAATCCATTAAAAATCTTTTCACTTTTAGGCCTGGTTGGGTTGTTGAGCAGTGATGTACAAAAACTTGCGGCTAAGCAAAAAGAGGGATCATAGGCCACCATCACAGCAACGAAATTAGCAACAACAACAAAAATACAAGCAAAAGAATGAATTGAATCTAGGGGAGGTATGTGTGTTTGTGTGTGCTCGCGCACACACACCCTCACAAAAAAGTATATAAGAACAATTTGTCCCCCCCCCCCCGCCGCCCTTTGAGGAGAGATTTCTGTCCGTGACTTGGTCTGTAACCAAATACCGTACGTACCCACCAAATATTTATCTCCAGGCGGATTAATTTCCTCTTTTTACTTTTTTGTTGCACTTTGTCGTATTAAAATATTGTTCATAAACGGTCCATAAATACCATAGACCAAGTGGTGTTTAGTGGGATTTCAATTGATACTGAAAATGAGACGAAATGGACTAGGGCAATGTTCCATAAAAGTTACTAGTATTATGGTAACTTTGCCATCCAATGGTATCTGGTAAAAGTGCTCATCAGCCAATCAAAATCAAGGATTCCATGACAGATACCATCGGATGGTAAAGTTACCATAATAGTAACTTTCAGGCAACGGGGCCTTGGAGACAATTAGACACTATGTCATGCAAACTCTAGCTCTTATTCTTCTTCTTCTTACCATTATTATTGTTGTTTTTGTTATTATCATTATTATTCTTATGATCATTATTATTATCATTACCATTATTAAAGATATTATTATTATAATCATTAGACCATCTAGTTAGTAGAGACTAAGTGGGTGTAGACTACACTAGCGTCTGCCCCCCCCTAACGAGTCACAACTGATGCAAGGGACATATCCCTGCCCCTCCTGACGAGAAAACAGACGTGTGCCCCTCTTTTTAATGACCTTTTTTTATTCTTTTTCTTTTTTTTCTGGTACGAAATCCTTTATTTGTGGTTAAGTCCCTTTTTTTTGCTTGTCGAATTTTCGCGGACGAAATATCGTCAACCCCCCCCCCCCTCCCTTTGGAAAATCCTTGGTACACCACAGGACTGTGGAAATTTGCCTCCGAGATGACCTGTAAACTATGACTGCTTTAACTTGAGGATGTCAATAGCCAATCCTTAAATCGCCTGAAATCACAGTATATGCATGAGCAGGAAATGATAATGACACTCAGGATAATCAAGGCACAGTAATAATGGAACCAGTTGCTCCTTGATCATATTGATGAAACATTAAACTTGATTTAGTTCTTGATACTTTGGTTTTTTCCGCTTGTTCGGCCAATATCGCTTGCAAAAAAAAAGAAAACCGGAACATGACCTTCCTGTCAATCTTTTAGCGAAACGTCTTCTGGTTACATGTCAATCAATATCTTTCTCTATCGATGAAATTACAGAATGAAAATGGCCTTTTTATTCGCTGATGACATGGATGTTGACCACTTACACTGTAAAAACTGCGGTGTTAAAACTGACACCAATTGGTGTTAATAGGGGACCACACCTTGAGGTGTTAAAATTACACCCTAGAGATTAAACATAACACCAAAGAGTGTAAATGTAAAAACAAAAGGTGTTGTAATAACACCTATAGGTGTAAAACACCACCAATTTAACACCGGTGTAAAATAACTGGTGTGGTCCTGTATGTACACCGGTTAATACCACAGTTTCTACTGTGTACCTCGATCAGACATAGGGCCCTGGGGACGATTTTACGATGTATTTACTGGGCGTGCTGATGTAAATTTGGAAAAGCAAAAAATAATAATAATAATGATTATAAAATAAAAGGTTTACACTACTAGATGGAGGTCACATTCGTTCCGAGAAATTTGAAAAGAAAGAAGAAAAAATGTTTTTCAATGCAAAATTAAGGTTGTTTTCGTTATATTTTTCAATTTTTACACATCTTCCAGAATACATGGGGGTGTTGCCTATGGAAAATAATACACGCAGAACCCCAATGATATTTGATTAGACGCTGTGTTTGCAGGCGCGGTTCTAATGTTGGGCTTCTATAGGGGCTTGAGAAACTTTCGACGTCGGTTTATGCAATATAGTAGAAATGGCCTATCGTGGGCAGGGGCATGGCATAATGTGAATGTGTGAGACTATACTGATCTAACCAAGCAGCTAGTCCCCCGCCCCCTGGTTCCATTTTTTTTATCATGCAAGGGAGCGTAGCGACCGATTAAAAAAACACATATTCAAATTGCTTTATAATGTTTTTCATAACCATTTCATCTATCAGGCCCTGATCGGTATTAAATATGTGGATGAGGGCAGTTTTACGATCGGTTGGGGGCAAGAATTGAGAATGGGGATTACTCTTACTCTTTCCATGTGTTCCAAACGTAAGTGAAGCAAGCGAACGAGCAAAAAATACATATATTCATGACCGATATTTTCAAATTCTAGAGACGAATGAACGTAATGTAGGTATCATACACTCTTAAAAATGTTGGGCAACACACTGTCCACACAACAATTGGTTAAAACATATATCCAAGTCTGGGTAGTTTTAAACCAATGTGTGCTTTTGGGTGAAATCTGCACAATATTGGTTGAAAAGTACCCAGACTTGGATAAACATTTTAACCAATTGTTGTGTGGACAGTATGTTGCTCAACATTTTAAGAGTGTAGAATATGACAGGAAATGGGGTTCTCACGCATATGGTACCAACCCCCTTTTAAAATGTTACGAGGGAATGTGTTGATCGGTCAGAAAATTTTCGAAGTAAAACCTCCATTAAATTCAAGTTTGGAGCATTTTGTTAGAACAAAATATATAATGTAAATATGCAACATATTCAAATTCCAAAATGGGATACTCGACCCCTACTCGACATGCAGAAAGGCAACTAAAGAACATGACCTGGGAACATTACACAACTTACAACTTACACAACAAAGTATTGTAGAGATCAGAGTCAAGTCACTCTAAACATGACAAAAAGAAACTTGGATCCGGGGAGGGGTGATTACCACCCATGAAATTATTCGTGGACAGACATATCGATTAATTTACTCCCCAAATAATTTTGACAACTTAAATTTTTTTAATTATTCAATGCAAAAATATGATTTAAAAAAATTGGAAGGCACTATAAGCCGCTCTCCTTAACGATAAAATAACACTATAAACGTGAAAATAAATTGTCAAGTTTTCGGCGTTCTTCATGTGCAAAGTTTTGTGTTAGAATTTGGCGCGCAATAAATTTCTGATATATTTTCACTTTTTGTCTCACCTGCGAAGCAGAGTGAGACTATAGGCGCCGCTTTTCCGACGGCGGCGGCGACGGCGGCGGCGTCAACATCAAATCTTAACCTGAGGTTAAGTTTTTGAAATGACATCATAACTTAGAAAGTATATGGACCTAGTTCATGAAACTTGGCCATAAGGTTAATCAAGTATTACTGAACATTCTATTAGAGTTTCATGTCACATGACCAAGGTCAAAGGTCATTTAGGGTCAATGAACTTAGACCATGTTGGAGGAATCAACATCGAAATCTTAACCTGAGGTTAAGTTTGTGAAATGTCATCATAACTTAGAAAATATATAGACCTAGTTCATGAAACTTGGACATAAGGTTAATCAAGTATCACTGAACATCCTGCATGAGTTTCACGTCACATGACCAAGGTCAAAGGTCATTTAGGGTCAATGAACTTTGGCCGAATTGGGGATATCTGTTGAATTCCCATCATAACTTTGAAAGTTTATGGATCTGATTCATGAAACTTGGACATAATAGTAATCAAGCATCACTGAATATTTTGTGCAAGTTTCAGGTCTCATGATTAAGGTCAAAGGTCATTTAGGGTCAATGAACTTTGGCCGAATCGGGGGTATCTGTTGAATTACCATCATAACTTTGAAAGTTTATTAGTCTAGTTCATTAAACTTGGACATATGAGTAATCAAATATCACTGAACATCCTGTGCGCGTTTCAGGTCACATGACCAAGGTCAAAGGTCAATGAACTTTGGCCGAATTGGGTGTATCTGTTGAATTACCATCATAAATTTGAAAGTTTATGGATCTGATTCATGAAACTTGTACATAAGAGTAATCAAGTATCACTTAACATCCTGTGCGAGTTTCAGGTCACATGATCAAGGTCAAAGGTCATGTAAGGTCAATGAACTTTGGCTATGTTGGGTTTTTTTGTTGAATAACCATCATATCTCTGTAAGTTTATTGGTCTCGTTCATAAAAAGTGGACATAAGAGTAACCATGTATCACTGAACATCTTGTGTGAGTTAGAGTAGTATTCAAAGTCAGCACTGCTGCTATATTGAACCGCGTGATGCAGGTGAGACGGCCAGAGGCATTCCACTTGTTTTCTATTTAAGCTCATGATGATCGTAGGATATTTACCGTTATTTTTATCATACCTTATTGATTTTCCATACCAATGTCTTGTTTAGAAAATAATGTAGGGAAATTGGCATTTTTTAACGGAAATTCATCGCTGATTTTGCCCTTTACGAAACAAAACAAAGGAAATAATCCTACAGTGAAAATGAATAGTAGATGATTAAAAATCGACATGAATTACAGTATTGTGTATTCCTAGTTTTCAAGACTGAGAGTAAGATTTATGCAATCTTTGACCAATAGCAGCGGTAACAAATGTTGAGCTTTCAAAGATGCTGTAAGTTTGTAAGAGGTTTTGAAAGGAAAAAATAATTCTTGCGAACGGACAGAGCTCTTGAGAATTATGGTATGTTAAATCCTGAGCTTCTATAACTTGTGCGCATTTTGGTGCCTTGTGCGAGACAAAGATTCCACCCCTCAAATTGCCTCCCTCAGAGCCAGGGCCTGGCTCAGAGCTTAAATTTATTTCAAATCAATGTTTAATCTTTCTAATTTAGGGGTAATCTGAAAGGAACCCATAGAGAAATATTTAACGAACATTTGCCCTTTAAAAATTCAAAAAGTTTAGTTTTGATCATTCTCTCCGAAATGGGTGGTGCAAAATTTTAAAATACAGTATTTTCTCTATTTCCTTATTTTTAGAGGACTTTTTCTCGGTGTTTGTTTGGGTTTTTTATTTTGGAACCCCCTCAACGCACCTCTCCGGGCAACCCCCTCCTTCCCCAGATACGCCATTGGTCGAATCTGCGGTTTGTGTACGATTTTTTCCTCTTTTTATTTATATTTTCATTGTCTGCTAATGTGTTCGTAAAAAAAACTCTTAAACGACAAAACGGAAATGACACAGCAGTCTGCCGCCCAACCGGGCACTCTCACAAATCCTTTTATTCATTGCACAGTATTGTTCACGGATCCAGATCGCCATGATCATGATGATGATACAACGAACGTGAAGATGGTGAATGAGAAACAAAGTTCATGTTGCTTTGCTTCAAATTTGAATATTTTTGACAGGTTTCAAAACATCACGTCAGTGGATGATGGCGTGCCAACTCAAGGAATCCAGGGGTGTGAGTACATTACAGGTTAAAAATGAGCAATGAGTAAGATCAAAGGAAATATAAATAATTTTTATGTACCTCACTTATCTTATCTTTAGTAAGGTAGTTAAATTCACATAAGAAATCAGCCGTATGGGAATTCGTTTATTGTCCTTGCAATAATGAAACCAGCATCTGCACTTCTATGAATACGGAAGCAATTTATTTCCCATTGGTAGTGTCCTAGCTGTCCCATTGGTTTAGAGTCAAGTATTTTTTTTTCTATTATTTTATGGAAGCTGAATGGGATATTATTTAATTGGAGCACGTTTCTTTACTTGAAAGGTTTAAGAAGCAAAACTATCAAAATGCCATTATGCCAAAAGGGAATACCTGTTTGAGGTGCGTATCCGAGGATTTTGCACGGGGGGGGGGCTAATTTGAGACCGCCTGTGAACATTTCGGAAAGTGGCGCCCTCCCCCGCCAGGCAAACATAGGTGTCTTAATATCCATTAATATGCTGTAATACCACTTTTTTAGAAGAATAAATAGGACTAGATGGGTGAATCATAAAGTTGTTCGTAAATTTAACAGCAACTTTAAGAATGACTGATGAACCTTTCTTACGGGCTAAGTAATCACCACTGAACATATCATTTACCATAAGAAAGAATCACCAGTCGATCTTAACTTACGAACAGCTTTATGAAACGGCCCCCAGGTGGGTGTTTCAAAAAGCTGTTCGTAAAGTTACGAACAACTTTACACACGACTGGAACATCATAACTCAATCATAGGGATGTCACATAGCACAAGGATCACCAGTCGTGCGTAAAGTCATTCGTATCATACGAACAGCTTTATGTTGTGGTTTTATGAAGCTGTTCGTAAGTTAAGAGCGACTTTAAGAACGACTGGTGAACCTTTCTTACGCTCTAAATAATTACAAATGAACATTTATTGGTCAATACCATTCACCGAAAGAAATGATCACCAGTCGTTCTTAAAGTCGCTCTTAAGTTCTTACGATTATTGTTATTTTTTTTATACTGTTCTGTTGGAAGAGAAAAAAATAAAACTGAAACATACGATCAGCTTTATGAAACGGTCCCTGAAAGCATAATGGTTCAAATTAATAGTTTAACTTCTCATAAGAGTAGGCCCAACTAAAATAGCGGGGGCTGACATTTCATTACAAGGGGCGGATCAAGCTTTCACTAATAGGGGGTGGAAGAATATTTTCATCTATAATTCAATGTTTCACGAATTGGATATTCTAAGCACCTTTTTTAAACCGTGAACATAATGAGGCACATAATCAGGCACAAAAAATAGTGGTTTTTCATGCAGGACAACTTATCTGATATAAAAACAGGCACCTATGAGAAAGCAAATGGGCACTCGTTATCACATAAAACAGGTCCTTCTCATGTGAAAGGGGCACAGAACACGTTCGTTGGCGCACTTTTCTTAAGTAAAAGGGGTAAAAGGGTACCTATAAGAAGGCAATGGTGCACTTGCTAACGGCATAAAACGGATCCTTCTCATGCAGGTGAAAGGTGCACAGGGCATGTTCGTGAGGGGCACTGTTATTGGGGAAAAGGGGGAACTGGTTCTAGAAGAGGCAACTAGAATGCAAAGGAGCAATTGCTTAGAAAGGAAAACGGGCCCTTCTCATGTAAAGGGGTACAGAACACGTTTGTGAGGGGCACTTTTCTTGGATAATAAGGGGCACTGATACAAGAAAGGGCACTTGGTATCACCTACAACATGTTCTCTCCCGATGAAAGGGGCACAGTGCACGTTCGCAAGGGTATTTTTTTCTTTAAAAATTGGCACTGATACAAGATATGGCACTTGCTAAACCATAAAACGGGTCCTTCTCAGGTGATAAGGGCACGTAACACGTCCGTGAGTGGGTTGTTTTTTTTGGGGGGGTGGCACTTATACAAGAAAGGGCACTTAGCTTGGTAACACCTAAAAACAGGTCCTCTTCCGATGAAAGGTACAGTACGCATTTTTCTTGCGTAAAAAGTGCACTATGATTTATAGTGCTTCAAAAAGTGGGGGTGCACTGAGCCCCCCCCCCCCCCGGGATCGCCGCCGCCCCTGGGGAATGGTGCATGAAATGTTTATGGGATGGACACGTTTCATATCTAAACAGTGAATAACTTTGGTATACAGGAGGTTTAAGACTAAATTTGGTCTCATTTTAAAGCCTGAGGTAATTTAATCCAACAGCATTCAAAAATTCTTTCGATTATGTAATTGACTATAATTAAGAAACCCCCAAATTCCTTACACACAATAACCAAATTTCTCGCACAAGAAAATTATGATGTAATTTTAGGCCATTTTATAGGCCATGGAGACGGATTGTCATGAAAATGGTGTCATTTGAAACCGGAATACAAGCTGTATTGGTCCCACATTTCCTCCGGAGATATTCGCTCCACTCTAACGCGACTTGGCTGTGACCACTGATCTCTCCCCTAATCAGTGGCTGTAGAGATCAGTGGCTGTGACTCGTTTCAAGTGTTATACCGTCACGAACGTTGGTGGCAGACTTGCATTCTTGAAGAAGACCTTCATCGAGTCGCCTTAACCTGTAAAGGCAGTTATCGTAGTTATTGTAACAATGGCTGTAGGAGACCCAACGTAAGTTAGTCCAAATGAGTCATGCAGCATGCGAGGCGCTTTCGTGAGACCATGCTCCCTCTGTAGTTCCCATTATGGCTGCTGAAGAACACGCCCCTCATACCCCCCCCCTCCCCGATTCACCACCCACGTCTGTACGTATATGTGAGAATAAATGAAACACACAAAATAATCATTTTAACTCTAAAAATATAGACTTTGTTTAATCAAGTGTAATGATAGAGTATTCATAATAAATTACTAGTTGATTACGAAGGGCTCTGAACATTTCTTTTGGCTTTCACCCAATTGTGAGAGGAAGAACAAGTACATCCTGTAATCAATGTAATACAATATAATCCATTCCGAAAAGGTGCACTCTCATACATCGATTGAGTAAGAAGTGAGAATTATAAAGCGCCCTGTGAATATGCATAATCTTACACTGCAAGAGTAAAATATATCACGTGTTGGAAAACAAATCTAGTAGAGCCTAATAGCTCCATAATATAACGTTTAAAAGTATCTGTTCCGACTCCCGATAAAGTACCTTGTAAGGAAATCGGAGACGAGACTTGCATCATTCAGCAATGAATATTTGCGCCAAACTTATCATTCTCCTTTCAGCTTGAAACAACATCATATTATATCGCCAAGTGCGCTAACATATGTCACAAATCGTAGAATTTGAAGCTTTTTATTTGAACTTTGAGAAAGTTGGTCATAAGTTTCATGACTACATGGCTGTGAATAAAGAAATCATAGCATTAAAAATTGTTTGCTTCTGATACTTGTCCAGGAGCCCGACCGTAATTGTCAACTTAAACGGATTAGTCGGAAAATCTGTTTAACCCACGATTTGCCGAGGGTTTGCAGCGAAACTTGGGGCACTTTCCCAGTGCAGGAACACTTGTCATCGAGTGTACTTCAAGTTTTGGTGAGCATTTCATAAAACAAATGGTCGGTAATTTTCACCAACGATGCCTTGATGAGAGCTACTGCAAATCTGTGCGTCTGGATTGGCTAAGAGGGCAAATTATTCTGTGCAAAATCACTGACAAAAGTTCCATGCTCCAAGGTCAAAGAAAGCTTGGATACCTAGAAGTATTCTCGCCCGCAAACTCTGTAAGGGTCAGCAGCTAAGCCTTTCTGCATGAAAGGATGCAGGTAGAACGTGGCTCCATTGTATGTAGCTATCATCACCATCAGACAGACAAAGAGTATATGAGCGACATGGAACTGAAACCATAACCACGTCCCAACTAACGTTAAGGCGGCGTAGGTACCGTTCAAACTGAGAAAGACTACCGGTCGAAATCTGGAAAAGAGAAAAAAGACACAAGAAGAAGCATGATAAAAAAAAACCTCTCGGAAGGTCTGCGATTCAAATGAAGTAAAATCATGACCAAAAGTCCTCTGGATAATGAATAAATGAACCGTAATTTCAATCAGACGAATAATATGAACAACATTTGATTGTGTATAAACATTCTTTGGGAACATTTGGTGCATGGAGCGGTATGTAAATAAAGAGGTGCAATCAATAATCACAATGGACTCACTGTTGATAATAATAATACTATAAAGATATTGTAAAGCACTTTATAGCTATTAGCAAAGAAAATAAAAGAAGCAATAATTCATAATTATCTAGGGAAAATAACAAGATAGGATACGAAAGTGACAATATCATTACGACAATGAATTGGACATACAAACAAACACAATCGGAAAAACTGGTTTTGCCATAACTTACATTAACGATTTATTGAACCATTCATTAATTGGGAAATTCATAAAAACTTTTGGTGAATGATCCTAACTTAAACCATCAACATGAGAGTGAAGTATATAGGAAGAATGAAATGCTATGCCTCAAACTAAATTGCTCAAGTAAACTCTTCCAAAATATTTGCAAATGCCCTAGCTGAACAAGAGCCGACCTCGAATCCGGGTCCTGGTAGCATCGTTACGGGTCAAAATGATCCGGATTAAAGTTCGCTGTAACACAGAAGGGGTCAGTTGTGACATAGAAGTAGTCACACTGGGACTTGTTCCTAGCCATATTTTTTACCCAGGTGGCACCAGAAGTTTCCTGAACAAATTAAACCAGTTTTTAAAGAGTGAAACACGTGTTCCAACTGACCTTTCACCTGCACAACTGGTTACTTTTGCCAACGATCCCGGAGGCTCAGACATGTATCTGTATATGTTGCTGTATTCTTCTGCAGGCCTGCAAATACGTGTAAAAACAAAATGAAGCACTTTTTGAGATCACATTGTGGGCTTTTTAGACGCGATTTATGATGCATTGGAGGGGTGGACTCTGCAATGAGAATGTAATTCACGTGAAGATGTAATCAGCCGACAATTACCAAAGTATAACTATCAAAAAACCTTCTGAACCCATTCAAACCCCGGTTCAAACCACGGAAAATGTTTTTAAAAAATAATAAAACACAAATACATGTACGTCTAGTCACGATCGACTGATGGTTTGCTGGTAGGTCCATGGTTTGAGGTATAAGCGGGGACCTATATATGATAGGGTTCTCTCTCAGTATACGTTTCAGATCCATGGGCATGATGGGCTAGGGACAGAAGGATAAGCCCCCCCCCCTTCCCTGGATCTGTGATTATTTGTAATCTAATTAAAATATTTATTAATTAGATTCTTTCTGAAAGGTAAATAAATACCTTTATGCTGATAACCCACTCTCCTTCATTTTCATTTTGCTTGCATTTGTTTTTCTACACAAATATTGGCACATAAAATAAACATTCCTCCCCCCCCCCCCCGTCCCCCTATACACACGCCCTGCACAACGTCATACTTACTTTACAACTCCCGTGATCAGAACCACGTACAAAATCTGGAAATAGAAGATAAAAACTTATTTAAAATAAAACAACCATACTGTGATCCCCCTGTTAGCCCCTCGATGTGGCATGTTCTGTAATCACAGATAAATAAACAACTATCAATGCACATTTGTCACAAGAATGTCAACAAAGAATGGCAACATAGCAATTTCTACTGAAAGCAGTGAATGCCTGACATGAGCCTAGTCGACGTTAGCGTTGTTGGGTAAATTGATTGACAATTGAGATAAAGTGCCACATGATTTGCCGACAATTTATGCATTTGTATTTCCAAACATTTGAATCAAAATGTGCCAAAATAGAATTTGGATGAAGCAGGAACTTGGTTAAATAAAATCATAAATGATATCAAAATGTATTCAGAGTCATCTGTAATACAGTTATCACAAAATCACTTCTTATAATCATTAACTGGTTCCATGACATTTACTGCAGCGACAATTGCTCCGCTCTAACTTCTACAAAATAATCGAATGACCAACTTCAACCCTGGATTTAATATCCTACCCTAAACCTAACGCAACCCTAACCCTAAATCTTACACCTGCATGGAACAAAAATATTGTCGCAGGAGCAAATGACGTGTCACACATTAGCTTCTACGAATACTATCATGTTAAACTGACCGAATGGGTCATGTAAACTCCAAGGGGTAGCACCATTAACCATACAAGACTCTCTTCGGATCGTAGTTCCTCAGTGGTCAGTATCATCGGCGTCTGAGAGAAACTCCTAACCCATAAACTCCCCGTTTGGACCGGATACCATTTGATAGAGTATGTGACAAGCATGGGTAAGATATGGATGATGAGGTTGGTCATGCGTTCCACACTGTGCAGTACCAAGCAGTTACGGAAGGTCAGGATGGCCCAGGCTACAGGACCGTTGGACAACCCGAAGACGACGGTGAAGAAGGTACCGTTCTCTGGAAAACCTCTGTGTGTTGTCCAGTCGTTGAGGGTATGAAAGTGAAAGTGAAATAAAACATTAGCTTGCTTCACTATTAGGCTTAATTCTCTTTAACATTTACAAACGTAAGTAGATCTGCCCGGGTCAAATCTCCCGGGACAACTATTCGACCTAAAGAATCTCAAATAAGATATACTTAACGCTTTGCACATTATTTTGGGTCAGAATTTCTTTCCAACTTGGAAGGTTATCAACCTAGAAATGGTCAATGTACGAAGACTTAAATGAATCGGTAAAATGGTCAGACCTACATCCAGCACATTGCAAGAATTCTAATATTAAATGTATACAAATTTGAATATTGTCATTGGACGAACGTATGCCTACTGTAAAGGGATTCATATTGTATTGTAACGTTAACTTATTCAAGAATAAAGCATTGAAAATACATGCCAGTGGTTCATGTTCTTTCTTAAAGAAACCTAAATTCTCCAATCGATAACTGTTCAAGGAATTGAAGAAGAAAAAAAATAATTTTAATTACTTTCACATTCCCTGTACGCATGTAAGTTTTAGTTTTGTAAATGACCTGTTTGCAAATCACTTCTAAAAACCAACTGAATAACGTTAACGTACATGATATATATCAGGAGAAGAAAATTGGACACATAGCACCAATCCAGGAGAAAGAACTGCTGTTTCATTTGCCAATATCTATAGACTCTCATAGGCATTGTGACTGTGAGGAGGATCAGATAGATGTAGGGGATATTCCACTGGAAAGCAGTCAGCGAACAGGTTAATACGAGAACACTTGTCACTGAGAGAACATATACGAGTTTCTCACCGAAGAAAGAGCGCTCCATCTGGAAACAGACGAATCAGAAGCAAGAACTATGAATTATGGACATTTAAACAACAGGTAACATCTTATTTGTTCAATATATTTGATCGCGTGTGCCTGGAGAATTTGAATCTATTAGTCAAAATTAAAGGGTGAATGCATGGATCAACATTTTAAATTTTCTAGTATAAGGTTTCGATCTATACGAACGAACTTCATCATCGTGATCATAACTCATGATCCACAAGAATATATCATAAACATCGATGGTTATATTTTTGTATTCAGTGGGGATGCACCGCCCTGCAAAGTTTCCAAGGTGGGGATGCTGTATCATCCACCCCCCCCCCAAACAAAAATAAATAAATAAATAAGATATGGTAGGCATATTGTGTATAATTTATCATTTGTAATATATTAATATTCGATCAAATTCATCATTAAAGGATCAGGAGTATAGATTTTTGTCCCTGCTCACTTCGCTCACTCACAAATATTCTTTGATAAACAAAATATGTGGAAGGGTATAGATTGAGAATCGAACATAAACAAAATGCATACGCATATGAAAGAACACAGTGTGAAACACGGTGTGAAATCATCTTCACACTGTTAAATTGGAGCGTTTTAACATTGTGAATCACATCTTCACATTGTGAACAAGTAAATTCGCACTGTGAAATCAAACATCACTAAGTGAACACTCTGTGGTAAACCACACAGTGGAGGTGTCCACAATGTGAAATCATCTTCACACTGTTAAATTGGAGCGTTTTAACATTGTGAATCACATCTTCACAGAGTCGACTATGTGAACACACTGTGGGACACTGTGTTCTTTCCAGCAGGGATAACTGTGTTTGACTGAATTCGGTTAGAAATTATAATCAACCAATAGAGGCAATGACTGCCGTACCTTTTCATAGATGGAACATCTTTCATTTATCATCTTCTCCTCCATCTCACCAGAGGCAGAGAAGAGGACTGTCGTTGATACATCGTCTTCTTGTGCTGTTAATTTTATTTTATCTTCATCAAGACACACCGTATACTGTTCAGAATTTTCCATGATTCACTTCCAAAGAATACTGAAAAGGGAGAAAATGTCGACAATCACACATTTTGTTCTGTAATACAGATACTTTTATTGATAAACCAATATCAAAACACCAATTCAGTAATAAACTCTGAAACATATTCATGCCGGATCCGCAAATCACTGCAGCGTCAGCCAGCTTGGTCGGGGTTGATGATCTGATACAGGGAATTTCGGTTTTAGTTTTAGCGCCGTATGGGCTAAAATAACAACTAACGATTGGAGATTCTCCCCAAACTCAAAAAGGGAAGATTCTAAGAAGTTTGATGCTGAAAATTTCTTCAAAATGTGAAATAAGAAAGTTAATTTTCAAAGTTTCAATTATTTTCCACAAAACAGTTGAGTTTCATTTTATCAACTATACAATTTTGTATAGATTTGACAAGGAAAATTTTAATTGAATCACAATATCCTACAAAATAGGCAATCATAATTTATGATCAAATGCAAAATAAATGTAGGCCCAGGCGCGGATCCATGGGGGGGCCGAGGGGGCCTCGGCCCCCCCCCCCCCCTCTTCGGCTAAAAAAAGAGAGAAGGAAAGAAAGAGAAAAAGAGGGGAAGAGGGGAAAGAAAAGAAGAAAGGAAGAACGGAAGAAAAAAAAGAGAGGAAAAGGGGGGAAAGAAAAGAGGAAAGGAGAGAGAGGAGAGGGGAAAAGAGCGAGGAAGAGGGGAAGGAGGAAGAGGGAAAAAAGAGAGAGGAAAGGGGGAAGAAAAGAAGAAAAAGGAAAGAGGGGGAAGGAAGGGAAGGAGAGAAAAAGGGAAAGAAAGAGAAGGAAAAAGAGAGGGAAAGGAAAAGGAGAAAAAAAAGAGAGAGAGGAAAAAGAGGAAAGAAAAGGAGGAAGAGAAGAAAAGAAAGGGAGAGGGAGGAAAGAAGAGAAGAAAAAAGAGAGGGAAAAGAAGAAGGGAAAGAAAAAAGGAGAAGAAGAGGGGAAAGAAAGAGAAAAAAGAGGAAGAGGGGGAAGGAAGAGAAGAAAAAGGGAAGGGGAGGGAGAAGAAAAAAGAGGAAGAGGGGGAAAGAGAGAGGAAGAGGGGAAAAGGAAAAGGAGAAAAAAGGAAAGAGAGGAAGAGGGAAGAAAAAAGAGGAAAAAGAGAGAGAAGGGGAAAAAGGGGGAAAGGAAGAGAAGAAAAGGGGAAAGGAAGAGAAGAAAAGGGAAAGAAAGAGAAGAAAAGGGAGGGGAGGGGGAGAAAAAAAGAGGAAGAGGGGGGGGGGAAGAGAGAGGAAGAGGGAAAAAGGAGAAAAAAGAAGAAAGAGGGAAGAAGAGGGAAGAAAAGAGGGATGAAAAAAGAAAGAGAGAAAGGGGGAAAGAAGAGAAGAAAAGGGGAGAGGAAGACGGGGAAAGAAAATGATGTTCGAACCAAAAGGGCGCTGAAATAATGTTCGACGAAATGTCAAAATGCTGTTCGAACTGGGGGCAGAATTGATGTTTGAACGGGGGGGGGGGGCGTATTGATGTTCGACGTAGGGGCGCCAAATTGATGTTGGAACTAGGGGCGCCAGATTGATACTCGAGCTAGGGGGGGGGGGTGGCGAAATGGTATTCGAACTAGGGGCGCCAAATTGATGTTGGACCTACATGTAGGGGCGCCGAATCGATATTCGAACTAGAAGGGCGCCAAAGTGATGTTCGAAGGGATGCCAAAATGATGTTCGAACTGGGGGCCAAATTGATGTTCGAACGGGGGGGGGGGGGCCGAAGTGATGATCGACCTACATGTAGGGGCGCCGAATTGATATTCGAACTAGGGGCGCCAAATTGATATTAGACCTACATGTAGGGGCGCCGACTTGATATTCGAACTAGGATGGCGCCGAAATAAAGTTCGAAGGGATGTTAAAATAATGTTCGAACTGGGGGCGCAAAATTAATACTCGAACTGGGGAGGGGGCCGAATCGATGTTCGAGCTAGGGGAGCGCCAATTGATACTCAAACTAGGGGGTCGCCGAATTGATGTTCGAACTAGGGGGGCGCAAAATTGATACTCGAGCTAGGGGGAATGATATTCGAACTAGGGAAGGCAAATTGAGTTCGAAGGGATGCCAAAATGATGTTCGAACTGAGGGCCTAATTTATGTTCGAACGGGGGGGGGGGCGAATTGATGATCGTCCTAATTTAGGGGCGCCGAATTGATATTTGAACTAGAAGGGCGCCAAAATGATGTTCGAAGGGATGCCAAAATGATGTTCGAACTGGGGGCCAAATTGATGTTCGAACGGGGGGGGGCCCGAAGTGATGATCGACCTACATGTAGGGGCGCCGAATTTATATTCGAACTAGGGGCGCCAAATTGATATTAGACCTACATGTAGGGGCGCCGACTTGATATTCAAACTAGGATGGCGCCGAAATAAAGTTCGAAGGGATGTTAAAATAATGTTCGAACTGGGGGCGCAGAATTAATACTCGAACTGGGGAGGGGGCCGAATCGATGTTCGAGCTAGGGGAGCGCCAATTGATACTCAAACTAGGGGGTCGCCGAATTGATGTTCGAACTAGGGGGGCGCAAAATTGATACTCGAGCTAGGGGGGGGAATGATATTCGAACTAGGGAAGGCAAATTGAGTTCGAAGGGATGCCAAAATGATGTTCGAACTGGGGGCCTAATTTATGTTCGAACGGGGGGGGGGCCGAATTGATGATCGACCTATATTTAGGGGCGCCGAATTGATATTCGAACTAGGAGGGCGCCGAAATGATGTTCGAAGTGGGGACGCCAAATTGATACTCGAACTAGGGAGGGGGCCGAATTGATGTTCGACGTAGGGGCGCCAAGTTGATGTAGGGGGCGCCAAATTGATACTCGAGCTGGGGGGGGGGTGGCGAAATGGTATTCGAACTTAGGGCGCCAAATTGATGTTGGACCTACATGTAGGGGCGCCGAATCGATATTCGAACTAGGAGAGCGCCAAAATGATGTTCGAATGGATGCGGCCAAATTGATGTTCGAACGGGGGGGGCGAAGTGATGATCGACCTACATGTAGGGGCGCCGAATTGATATTCGAACTAGGAGGGCGCCGAAATAAAGTTCGAAGGGATGTTAAAATAATGTTCGAACTGGGGGCGCAAAAATAATACTCGAACTGGGGAGGGGGGCCGAATCGATGTTCGAACTAGGGGGGCGCTGAAATGATGTTCGAAGTGGGGGCGCCAAATTGATACTCAAACTAGGGGGCGCCGAATTGATGTTCAAACTAGGGGGGGGGCGCAAAATTGATACTCGAGCTAAGGGGGCGAAATGATATTCGAACTAGGGAAGGTAAATTGAGTTCGAAGGGATGTCAAAATGATGTTCGAACTGGGTGCCGAATTAATGTTCGAACGGGGGGGGGGCACATTGATGATCGACTTACATGTAGGGGCGCCGCGCCGTACTGATATTTGAACTGCCGCCTTGTTGTTGGCTCATTGTTCCATATATTGAAAGTTTTTAAATGCCTTGGCCTTGAGGTTTTTAGGCCTTGGGGTCATTGGCGGCGGAAGCCAAAAATTTTAGGAGGGGACAACCAAAAATTTTTTGACAAGGCAAAAAAAAAAAAAGGTTCTTAACCCCAAAATTTTAGGGGTAACGTAGGAAAATAAATTGACAAGCAAAAAAAAAAAAAAAAAAAAAAAAAAAGGTCATCAACAACAAATTTAGGGGGGACCGTCCCCCCCTCCTCAAATTTAGGGGGGGACACGTCCCCCTGTCCCCCCCGCTTCCGCCGCCTATGCTTGGGGTTCCATGCCTTGGCCTTGGCCTTGGGGATTGAAGCCTTGGTCTTGGGTATTAAAGCCTTGGCCTTGGAGGTTTTAGCCTTGTCTACAACACTGATGGATATATTGATAGATATTATTTACAGAAATTTTGAAGTTTACTTGCACACAATAAGAAATAAAGGTTTAGAATTGAACCCCAAAAGGCTGATGCAAAATCAGCACCCTATGGGTTCAAAAATTGAACCCCTGATTTGGGGTTCAAAAATTGAACCCTGCGGTTGGGGTTCATTTTTGCACCCTGCGGGTTCAAAACTGCACCCCTAGGGTTTCAATTTGAAATTTAGGGGTGCAGTTTTGAACCCGCAGGGTGCAAAAATGAACCCCAACCGCAGGGTTCAATTTTGGAACCCCAAATCAGGGGTTCAAATTTTTAACCCATAGGGTGCTGATTTTGCATCAACCTTTCGGGGTTCAATTTTGAACCTTTATTTCTTGGTGTGCAATATGTAAAAGAATAAATGAAACATTCATTGTAAAGGTGAAAGTTTCGGATGCGTGTTTTATTTTTTGACGAATCGTCAAATACTCAAATAACTGAAATAACTGTATGGTTTTTATCGTTCCTATATTGTTGTTTCATGTAGTAATGCGTAAAAGACAGCTATATACAGTTCATGATACGACACCTTTTCGTTTCCAACCTACAGTGGGAAATCACGTTTTATTATTTTTTAACGAATTCCACTGAAACTATACACAACAAAAAAGTAAGTCCCCCTTAAACAAACATCAATAATTTCCGAACCAATGCGAGTTTTTAATATATTTTTACATGAGCGTGTAAGTAATTTTATAAGCTTTCCTCTGAGTAAATGTTATGGACGTATTTTACGTCATGCTTTAGTGAGCACCGTCAGAAGGCAAAAATGTCACTTTTCAAAAGTCACAAGCCAAATATCATTACTTTGATTCCATTTTATTGGAGCTAATTCCACATTCTCATCATGAAAAATGGTCAGAAGGCTTGTAAAAGGTACTTTCTAAAAGATGATACAACTTTTTTGACTAAATTTTATGGTTGAATAAACACAAGTCCAAAATTACTATAATTGAATTTTGTACACATTTCTATCAATAAAAATGATAGAATATGATGACAGTTATTTTGGGGGAGAGCATCTTCAACAATAACCATCGTTTCACGGTTCAATGAATATTTATTGAAAACAAAAATACGATTTTATAAATATCATAGGCATGTATTGTTTCATTTTGGTAACTGAAAATTATCTTTTCTCAACTTTTTCGTTATGTTCATGACCAATTAACATGCTTCAATGATTCAAAGGCGTTTAATTACACATTCACGCTTGAATGAACATGTGGAATGTGATCAGCTCGTTTTTACGTTATTAGAAAAATGCAATTTGTAACTATGTATATCTTTCACAAACCTCCTTGCATAGTTCATTTGATTTGATTCTTATGAAAATCCCGATGTTTAATGCATCAGTGAGCACACACTATTCGAAAATTATGCAAATGAGAAGAAAGTTCTAGGCCTTAGCCCCACTCTGTGCCGTATCGAATGATTCTTTTGGTGTGCGCGGCTTTTAGATAGTGTTACCTTGAAGCCATGTGCGAAGTTTCATGAAATATTTGTTGGCAGAAGTAACAAAAACCGTCCATGACACAAACCCTCATTTCATATTTGTTAAAATTTTGACTTCCTCTCTCATAGACTTGTGTACATTAAAGGTGCATATATTTAAGAATAAGTAAGCCCTTATTCAATATGGTGGAACTTTTTTCACGGCTGTCTTTAGCAATGTCACTTGGCAGTAATGTTTATCAACCTATGGGCAATCTTTCTGTGCAAAAATGAAATCGATTTGTATATTCATGGATGAGCGAGCACGCATCAAAGTGGGAAAATTTGTATTTTCAATGCCAAAGACTCATTTTAAAGGGTAATAAAGTGAATATTGGGGGCAAATTCGGTTTCAAATGTGACTTTAATTGCTGTTGTTTTTATCATCCATCATTTCTATCACTACACACGTTCCGAACTTTAAATATTTTCATGGTTGAGCGAGCACATTCGAAAACTTAGGTATGAATACTCTTTATACTGCATAAATGCATACTTCCCTAACAATTTCTCATGATCAGTTTAATTTATCATGTTTATGGACAAATCAGTCTGTCAGTGGTGGATCCAGAATTTCGAAATGGGGGAGGGGCCTATAATCGGGGAAGACATCAACATTTCCAAATTTTAACATGATCTAACAAGTTTTAGAGGATACTACCATAAACCCCTATGATGATACGTCACAATACAGGGGCCGCGGAACGGTTTTGAAAGTGGGAAGGGGGCTGACCATCCAGAAAATCACAATCGTATGATCATTTTTACATTTGTGTACAAGCTTTTGGAAAAAAAGTGAGGGGCTGAAGCCCCCAGCACCCCCCGCGGCCCCTGCAATACACTGTGCTCACTCAACCATGAACATACAATATCAAAATTGTGTGTGGAGTGGCTAAATGGATAGTAAAACAGCATAACACCATGAAATTCACGTAAAAACATTTTTTGCCCAACTTTGCATATGCACAATCTGAAAATCGATTCTTGTGACTTTCAAAAATAGTCATTTTCAATTCAATCTTTAATCACTCATGCATGACACAACCGATCAATCTCATTTTTCACCAGGAGTTGCTTAATGAGTGTAGAAAACCACCTACGAAATATCATATCTCAAAATAATTCTGTTCAAAAGTTACAGCAATTTGATTTAGGGGGACTTACTTTTTTTGTTGTGTATTTACTCAGGCCTAAACTGCATTGCTATCATTTACATTTATTGTTACATCTTGAACTAGTTGATGTATACAAGATACATGGGACCTTGGAATTCATGTTTCGCTAGTATCGTATGAAAGAGAGAGATTAGAACTTATCGTCCAAAATGATGCGAACTTAAGAGCATTGTTTTCATATTTATAAAGACACTGATAATAAAGAATATTTTTACAGTATATTTATCTTTAGTATCTTATTTTCTATTTATATACACCGTTTACACGCATTCTGTTTCTTTTGAAAATCTATTTGGAGTATATAAAATTTGAGCAAGATTATAAGATACATAACCTTTTGATACTTTATATGATTTTTGCAAGAGCGGAAGAGCCAATGTTTGTTGATTAGGATTGACAAGACAACTCACTGTTTTGAATGGATTTCAAGCGAATAATGTATAATAAATCCAAACACAGATCTAAGTAGGCAGTGCACTCCCAATTAGTAAATGCTGAGTGCTGACTACGGAGTCTACCTCAACTATATAATAAAAAGCATGTTAATTTATATCTTTTGAAGAATATCTTACCCAAAATAAAATATTAATTTTCTTTCATGCAGAATATGCAATTTAGTTATTGCACAACCAGTTTTCATACGTGGCGATACAGGGGTGTCATCCCCCTAAGATTTTTCAACCCTGAAACAAAAAGGAGAAAAAAATGGGAGTACCCACAGGAACGAAGAATGCCTACAATGCAAGAGAGGTTTCTGTGAGAATTAACTGAACTAGACATTACCCATTCGGCAATGGGAGTCAATATTTCGGCACGATTATTACTTGACTTGAAATTAGGGCCCCCTAAGAAATCCTGGATCCGCGCCTGGCTCCCGCTCACATAATTCTAGCAGGGCCTACTCTGATGAGAAATTTAACGAAATTGAAAGCATCAAATGGTTAAAATACAAATCGCTCGAGTTTCCCGCTCGCATTGATTATTTTTATAAGTGATATTACATTTATTCATGAACACATCATTATAAATCCATTATTCATTTGCCTCTTCTTCATGCATAGGCGGATCCAGGTGGGGGCCCGAGGCGCCCGCGCCCCCCTATTGGTAGAGCAAAAAAAAGGGGAAGGAAAGAAAAAGGAAGGAAAAGAAAAGAGAGAGAAAAAAAGGAGGAAGACGAATGAATAAAATAAGATGAGAGGAAGGCTTGGAAAAAATATTTCATGTCACTATATAAAATTTTCGCTCGCGCTTCGCGCTCGCATTGCCTGTTAAATGATCCACATATCTTGTTCAACGTGGAGCTTAAATATCAAGTTTGGAAGTCAGTATACAAAACATATTTCTCCTTGGAAATCGAACTTTCATTAATTTTTGTGATTTACATATTGAATTTTAAAACGTGCTCTGTAAAAATGTCAGTTTTATGGTCTGAATATTAACATTTTCCAATTGCGCTGTGCGTTCGCGAATTTGATTTATCAGGTACCTATTATTTTCATGTATTCCATAAAGTTTTCAAAATATCCCTTTTCAGGTCTGATTATCAAAACGCATCAGCTAGCGCCGCTATGCTTGCATTTTTGATTGGCGGGTTATGTATGTCTCAATATTGATTGTATAACAAACTACCTAAAATCCCCTTTTCATGACAGTTTATCAAAAATTTCGGCTTGCGATTTGCGCTCGCATTAATGGTTAAAAATATATCAACTAATTAATGATGCATCCTATTCATAATAAAAAGGTGCTTGAATGTACAGTGTTCAGGCCATAATATCATCAGATTCCGCGCCCTCATTATGCATGTATAATAAGATATCAATTTAATAATTAAATTGTCCCTTTTTTAATCTCGCGCTTAGCAAGATGAATAGGAAGATATATAGTCATCATATTCATATGATAACATGTCCTATAAGGATGGCAAGGTCCTATGTCTCAAAATTAAAGTAATAACTTTATCAAGTGCGATTTATATCCACCTTACAAGTTTCCTATAAAGTGTTTGAAATATCAGATCGGAATATCAAATATTTTAAGCTCGCGCTTCGCGCTCGCTTTTATTTTCATGATAAAAGATTATGTAGAATGCCTAGATTATAGGTCTAAATCTGAAACACGCGCGTGCATTTTCATTCACTTATCCAGTTTCAGATCACAATATAAAAAAATTCCGCTCGCCCTTTGTGCTCGAATTATTAATGTAGGAAGATCCCCTTTCTCATCCCTTTCATGATTTAAACATGAATAGAGTATCCCGTACAACGTCGAAATCACGATTTTTTTTTACGCTCGCACTTTGCGCTCGCATTATTAATATAGGAAGATTCCATTTTATTCATCTTTTTCATGATTTAGGAAACAAATCTAGAATTTTTCCGCTCGCACTTCGCGCTCGCATCAATTGATTTGATTTGATTTATTGTTTTCTTCTGCATCCATAACATTCGTATAATACATTTTTCATAACATAATAAACATAATATTAGCATTTTTGGCATGAATCATAAATAAAGAGTACTAAAAAAATAATTCCAGACAAAATTATTAACTATATGATATTCACAATTTGCAGGAGAAGGTTTGTCATCATAAGCAGATTTCTTGAAAAAATGACAATCCCAAACTTATACTAATTGAATTAATACATTTATAAAGCAGAATGGGCATATATTTTCAAATACGAAACATGAATTCATGCAATATCATAGTGTGAAGATGAAGATGATAAAGCTGAGGGTGACGGTGATATGATGATGTTGTTGTTGTTGTTGATGATGATGATGATGATGAAGGCCATGGAGATGATGGTGGTCATGATGAAGATATTGGTGATGACTAAATCGAAGGAGGAATAAATTCACGATAAAAAGGATACGACACAGAAATTTTACTTCAAAAATTCTGATAATAACATAGATTTAACGTTAGCCTTAAATGAGTGAAGAGACGAAGATTGTTTTACAGACTCTGCTGGTAGAGAGTTCCACAAATCTGGACCATGGTGTCTGATGGATCTCTGCGCAATAAGCAGTTTGGGGTTGATTAAATGGAAATTTGAAGAGTAACGGGTAGGGTATGAATGAATAGATGTATTAAGAGTATAAAAGTTGTGGAATGAAGGTGGGAGCATGTTATTTACGTACTTAAACATAAGTAGTAAACTTTGAAGTGTATTATGTCAAATACTGTTAGAGTCTTTAGTTTATGGGATAATGGATTTGTGTGTGATAAATATTGGGAATCAGTACAGATTCGAATTGCTTTTTTCTGTAATAAGTATATTGTATTAAAGTTTTCCATTCTTTATGTAGAAATGTCAAAAATTTTCAGCTCGCGCTTCGCGCTCGCATTATTTGATTGATGAAATATGTAATGTCTTCATGGCTAAATGCAAGCAGTCCTTAAAAGGCACCTTTCGATCAGTTCAAAACGTATACAAACATTTTCTGCTCGCGCTTTGCGCTCGCATTCTAGAATTCTCGCAAATCTAGAATTTTTCCGCCCGGACTTAGCTCTCGCATCAATTGTTAAGTAATACTGTATAGCTATCCTGTTCATGATTACAAAAAAAAATTAACATTTTTTATGTAGAAATGTCAAAAATTTTCAGCTCGCGTTTCGCCATCGCATTATTTGATTGTTGAAATATATCACGTTTTCGTGGCTAACTATATGCAGTCTTTAACAGGACTGGTAGGCCTACCTTTCCGATCAGTTCAAAACGTTTATCACAAATTTCTACTCGCGCTTCGCGTTCGCAGTAATTATTGCAGGCACATCTTTTTTTCAGAAAGTTCAAATTTTAGGAAAAAAATTCATGCAATTTAAAAAAAATTGCTCGCGCTTCGCACAGGCATTATAAAATAAGGATTATGATATTATACATTTATGTTGATTTAAAGAATAAAGCTAAGATGTGACTTGTAAGACTACCCCCTTCAAAGAAACAAACCCAAAAAAAATCTTCGAGCGGCCGATCGGGGAAAATATGGCTGAAAAAAAAAAATTTGGGCCCCTTTATTGGCGAAAGCTGGATCCGCCCCTGATTCATGTGCCTATGAAATAATATAATTTAACATGCATTTAAGGCACTTATGATTGCCTGGGGAGGGAGGGGCCGCCATTTTTCCGAAAAGTACACAGGGGCGCCAAAATCAGGTCGAATTTGGGCCCCCCCCCCCCCTCCCTACGAAATCCTGGATCCGCGCCTGAAAATGGTGACATGTGTAAAAATTAACAGAATGTTCAAATATCACTTTGGTTATTTGTATTTTCGTCTGAAATTGTTACTTTTGTATGTTTCATTTTTGAAGTTTTGTTTGAACAGGAGCAGAAGAAATAATATAAAACAACCAAAAATCCAATAAAGATGACGCTATCGAAATTCAAAAATGACATTTGGCGCCATAAGTATTTACTTCTAAAAAAAGTGCCTATATATAAACAGCGTTTTTACATTGCAAACTTGATGGTATTTTTAATTAACTTATAAGACAAAAAGAAAAGAGAGGAATATTGACTATAGGCAAATATGATGAAAAGCAAGACAGTGACAGACCGACAAAGTCAAACAAATTGACGCTTTGCGGTGCGTGAAACCTCGACTGAGCATGCTGAGATGCATGAAGTATATCATCAACACGTCATAATTTTACTACCAGGAAATTTATTATGTTTCAACTATCCATGGTATACCGCAGATTATACGAGCAATATAGTCATTTCTAGATAATTATAATTCCAGTATCATCTTATTTCATCATTAAAATATTCATGTTTTATATACCGTAACCTTTCTTGCATTAACAAAGCACATGTAACTTTGCCATGCGGTCTAGGCCTGTAAGCTATCTACTGCGCGGTGCTCAAAAAATAGTTTCACTATACACGCGTATCAAAAAAAAAGTTTACACTTTGAAAAAGTCCTGGGAATTAAAAAATGTACAACATAATTGTTCACATCTTGGGTTTGGGTCTCATCTATCTGATGAAAGCAAAAGTTTTGACATAATCTTACACTTGAGTGAGCACTGTCCATTTTTGTAAAGCTCGCAGAAATCTGTTCGCGCAGAAATGCTCATTTTCACGCTGTGTCAAAGGGAAAAGGCGAAATCAATCTTACACTGCGAAACATTTTTCATACATTTCCCCTGCACTTTTAGTCAATTGAAATAAAGGGATACATTCAAGCATTTTTTAACAATTTTGTCACCCAAATTTAAGGTTCAACACTTAGTAAGCACAACCTTAACCCTTTTTGTGCCAGCTGGATCTGAGGACATAACTGATCTGACCAAAAGTTTTTATCAGACATCGCCAGCATTTTCACTAAGTTTTTATCATTAAAAGTGGGTTTACAGTCGATTTTTCATTTAATACTTGTTTCTCCACCATTGTTCCAAACTTGACAATGATTAACAAACTGAAAATCAAGCACAAGCCATTTCATGTAGATCACAGCTCAGTGCAAAGCAATATCGTCACGATGGCCTCGGTGTTTGGGGGAGTGGGGTGGGACGCAATTCACTCTTCGAAGTGTTTTGGGCAAGGAAACAATTTTTAAAAGGTAAAAGATATCTTCAAATCAATTTTACTAGCTGAATTGCACGTGTTCTTCATGATTATGATTTCAAAGTTCTGCGCAAATCATTTTTCACTAATTTTTTAAAAATGGGTGGTCGATCACTCAAGCGGAAATATTTTTCGACAGTACCGTACCGTATATCGTCATTTGCTTAATCTGCATGTACCATTAAATGTGGAAAAATCTTCAGGATTTTACAAATGTATAATTTTACAGAAGTTTTTCTAAGTGTAAACTTTTTTATACGCACTGTATATATCATAAGTACCGCGGCGACATTGAATAGACTCCAGTCCCTCACAGACCAGTGATAAATTTAGGGGTCGAAATGAGTGAGATCATTAAGAAATATAAACAAATGAAACAAAATTTTAGAGTAGAGTGAGAAAGGATCAAAATGAGCAAGTTTCAATAGTGAGTTGGCAGTCCTGATAATAATGTAGATTCAATACACTTTGTCTATTCCATACCGTATAGGACTTAACATTAATTTTAAAGTTTTATCATATTATGTTCACAGTAATATGAATTATTATGAATAACAGATGTCTAACGTTACAGATTGGAGTCGTGGTACGGTATATGTTCTACAGAAGAAAAGCAAACGAATGAAATAAATGAAGAAAAAAAAACACATTATAATTAAGAAATCAAAAACTGCTAATTAGATTAACGAGCTGTGGTTAGAATTGCTACTATAACACAAATTTTAAAATGTGTTCCTACCTTTTTGCATACCAGCAGCGCTTCGATTGGTTTGCTTTCCTGCTGTATTTTGAAACACGAATTATGGTCTCTTCATCCGAGTCTTGAGATGAGCGGTGTGCCATCATGCTAGGCGTACGGTTGTTAGTTCACGATTACAGACCCCTTATTGAAAGTGTGGGTCGCCTCTTAAAGGACAAGCCCATCCCAACAAAAACTTGATTTGAATAAAATGAGAAAAATTCAACAAGCATAACACTGAAAATTTCATCAAAGTCTGATGTAAAATAAGAAAGTTATGGCATTTTAAAGCTTCGCTTCATTTTACAAATCAGTTATATGCACATCTCGGTCAGTATGCAAATGAGGAACTGATGACATCACTCACTATTTCTTTTGTATTTTATTATAAGAAATATGAATTTTTTTATTTTCTCGTCGTCATGAGAAATGAAGATTCATTCCTCCCTGAACACGTGGAATTCCATTATTGTAACATTTTGCACTTCAGGCAAGGAGGTCCTAATCGTCAAATTCGTAAAAATTGAAATATTGTATAATTCCAACAATAAAAAACAAAAGAAATAGTGAGTGACATCATCGACTCTCTCATTTGGATGTAACTGGCTCGTTCATATAACTATTTTGTTGAAAATAAGCGAAACTTTGAAATGTCATAACTTTCTTATTTTACATCCAATTTTGATGAAATTTTCAGCATTGTGCTTGTCTGATTTTTCTCTATTGATTCAAATCAACATTTTTCTGAGGTGGACTTGACCTTAAAAGGGATAGTCCAGGCTTGAGGTATTTATATATCTCAATAAATAGAGTAAAATTCACAGAGCAAAATGCTGAAAATTTGATCAAAATCGAATAACAAATAATGAAGTTATCACAATTTAAAGATTTGCATTATTCCGGTGAAACAGTTCAAAGCACGTCTCATTAGGTGGGTTTATGATGTCATATCCACACTTGTTCTTTTGTATTTAATCATATGAACTTAGGTTTATTCAAAAAAAATTATGACAAGGTACTTATTTATACAAGATTATGAATCATGTAAGTTCTAACATGAAAAAAAAGGGGGGGAATGGCTTACCCCCGCCTTCCCGGTAAGGCTAACCCGATTACAATATTGAAAACCAAGTAACTAACCTTAATTTCCAAAGGTATGATTCAATTTCAATTAATCTATTCATTATAACTCTCAGTTTAATCTTAAATGACAAAACTTCAATATAAAGAGGCCGCTTGTATTAATACCCAATAGAGCGAAGTATAATACTAGATAATAGAGTAAGAAAAATTAAATAACAAACAAAAGGGTTCTGTTTACTGAGACTAGTCTATATTGTTAACTCCTCGTGGTATTCACGTGCAGGCTTCATCCCAACACATGGTCCAAAGAGCTTCATGTGTGGATCGGGTTGTGCTATTGTTGTGACGGGACTGGCTTTACGTAACATAACCCCATCTTGGCCCCTGGGCTGTCATCCACTGTCATTTATATGGCCGAATGATCGTAAAAAATGTCCCCCGCGAAAATGAGATCCAAATAACTTGCTGTACACATGCGTGCACCCCCTCCCTAAAAAAAAACACGTTTAAAGGGGTACTTTTCAGTTTACTTGTGAAGGTTAAGATTTTCTAGAAACGGTGGTTTTGAATTCAGGTTTTTTTTCCAAAGCTTTTTCCCGGGGTCATATTCTGGCGACAACTTGTTTAGGTGCAAAAAATGTGTAAAGAGAGCCTGCGAAAAACTTGTACAGGGGGTGTTTGGAAATAACTTGGTCACAGCAATATATTCGACCCCGCCCCCCCCCCCCCCGAATAATTCGGAAACAAATTGCAATGAATCCATGAGTCCAGGGTAACGTCTATTTTACACAGAGTTGCGTTGATCTGGTCAACCTCAATTACAATCTATATGGAAATACATCAATGTCACAATTTTTCCCACCTGAAGTTTGCACGATGTCATGTGTAGACAAACACTGAATCAACCGTGATGATTAATGTGGCATTTTTATCCAAATTATCAGAAAATATTTTGAAAAAACAAGTATTTTAAATGTTGACGTTGCTGGCTTTCCATAGTTGACCTCCATGATTGCAGTAAATTCATTGCACAATATCCCCCGGCCCGGTGCTGTCCTATGTTTATGTCGTTTTTTCTTTCCTTTTTATACTAATTTGCGATTTCGAGGTTGAAAGATTTTCTCTAGCTGACTTACTCGGTATGAAGAACCCCAGTGTAGGACAAGACAATGTGAATCACACAATACAGATGAAAGAAAATACAGGTATACTGTTGAGATATAATTTCTTCTAAAACTGGAAATTTTACAGGATTCATCATGCGTCACTCACTAGAATTTAACTGGAGCTGGAAATTGAAATCCAAACATTCACACAAATACCACACAGCCATGTACGTACATGTGCGATTGAGTTTTTAAAGGGATGCTCCGGGCTGAAAATATTTATATCTAAATACGTAGAGTAGAATTCACTGAGCAAAATGCTGAAAATTTCCTTAAAAATCGGATAACAAATAATAAAATTATATTTTGTGAAAACAGTCGTCATGAATATTCATTAAGTGGGCCGATGTCATATCTCCACTTTCTGTTTTCTTACGTTATTACATAAAATCATATTTTTGACATTATTTCATACTTGTGTGAATATTATGTCTCCCTTATAATGAAATAAGTTGCAGCAATAAAAATCTAATGCACTAAATCAGTTGCCAATCCAATATAGTTCTCGGAGAAAAAAAATGAATAAACCTAATTTCATATACTGTAATAAAATACGAAAGAACGAGCGGAGATGTGACATCATCAGCCCACCTAATGAATATTCATGACGACTGTTTAAACAAAATATTGCCAAACTTTAAAATTCAATAACTTTGTCATTTGTTATCCGAATTTGATGAAATTTTCGGCATTTTACTCAGTGAATACTACTCTATTTGTTAAGCTTTAAATACTTTCAGCCCGGATCATCCCTTCAATGTTATTGACATGACTTTATGTTTGTGGCAAGAGGTTTTTCTTGTCACGAGCATAATTTCGTGAACTACCATGGAAGGGGAGGGGGTGAGCCCCCCCCCCCCCCGGCCTAGTTAGGGGTTAATCTGTGCCCTGTAGTGTAATTTTAATCCAAATATTTACCTATTGTGTTAGACCCCCTACCCATTCCCCTTGTTCATATCATCCTTGCCGTCCTATTTGGACTATTTCAGAAATAATGTAGAAAAGGCGGCATTTATTGTAAACTGTACCATCAGTTTGATGACGTCCTTGACCATAGCTTGCATACACGAGGAAAACATTTTAGTCTCAACTGAAAATCATTATGATGGATTACACAATTTACATAAACATGTTTCAATAAATTCAATTTATTCCTCCCATTTATTGCCTCATACGAGAAAATACAATAGATTTTAACTACAAAGAAAATCTTCGCCTAGTACTTTCAAACATAGATCAATTTGAAAGATTAAGTTTTCCTCCAAATAATCTCTGCATAAACGATTCTTACATTAATCTAAGTGGTGTTACATTTCACAATTGCACATCGCTTCTAAAATATACATGTATCACAACCTTAAAAAATATATGAATGCTCCTTTTCCTGCTTTTATAACCCTTACCATTGTGTATGTCCTCTTCCATTATCTGCATATGAGAAACTTACAATTACATTCACATTTAATGTCCCAACAACAAAATATAAAAAGTACATTTTATTTGTCTTCCATTCCCCCCTCAAAAAGTGGAAGAAATGCACAAATCTTCCTATTTTTTTCAAAAGAATTTTGATAATTACATGTATCTTAAATTTTCAAACCATCATCTATTTAGTGCTGCAAACTTCCAAAGCACAATACTGCATCATCATACATTATGTTGGTAAAAAGAAGTTTTTAAATTGTTTTTCATTATGTGAATTTGTGAAACTCCTCCCAAATGTTTACATGAACAGGTAAACAGGACTCTTCATCATTCATGGCTTAAATTTTCATTTACATGTACATATGATGGCATTTAAATGCACATATCACATGGTTCTATTACTATAAAAATGATTTAAATGTAAAAAACATTTCAGTGCAAAAGTAACATACAATATTTTGAGGAAAATTATATAAAGTAGCACTGTTTTTTTTTTTTTAATAAAAATCTGATGTCTAGTAATGATAGAAGTCTGATAAAACGGCATGTTTAAATAGGAATGAAAACATTTAAGAGTAGATTTCTTGGAATCATGTGATCTAAAATCCTTCATTTAGTTTGTCATCCTTTCATGACATCAAGGATATTTCATTACAAATGAAATTTTGAATGGAGGTAGTACATTACACTCTCTAAAAGGATTATAAGTAATATATTCTTTACATGTTTTAACACTGATCACATTTGCTGTCCATGTAAATCCTTAATCCAAGTGGACATGTACAGGTAAGGAATAAAAACTTCAAAACCTGCATTGTTCTTAATAAGTCATTCCAAACTTTAATTGAATATCCTGATCAGAACCATGTCTAGACTCGTATACCAAATCCAAATTACTGTACTTTTTATTGAATTGTTAACTATACTTTGCATCCTACAGATTTTATTCGTACACGTGTTGCTGCTAAACACCGAGTATGTCTGTGAGTGCACCTCTGTCTGCCTGCACAGACTCGAATTCAACACTTGAATAACAGGTCTATAACAGGGTCAAATACCTTGGTAGAACCAGCCAGTCCATAGTGAATCTAGTCTCACTACTTCAGACCCTTCATTATGCAATATGTGAATTGCAAAAACCAAAGGGTCTGTGCCCGCAGGCTAAGAAAGGGGAGCTTGGGGCGATTTCAACCCCCCCCCCCCCCCGAATGTTCAAAAGAGACCAGGGGCCCGTTGCAGAAGGAGTTGCAATCAAACGCAACTCTAAAAGTCATGCGCAACTTGATTTTCGACCAATCAACAGCGCGCATTTGGGACTTGCGATTTATTTTTTAACTTGCGTTTAAACGCAACTCTTTCTGCAACGGACCCCAGGACATTAAAAAAGGAGCCCTGGAAAATCACCATTAATTGCAATGTTAAAACTTATCCCATGTAGCAGATTTACGTAGCAAGTTGTAGCTCCCAAAATATTTTTTTTTTCCTGGCACCTAGGTATTCAATAATATTGTGATACAAATGTAATACATTATTCCCATTAGATACTGAGCCCACATATATGGAAAACATACGTGTTATAGCGAATTATGCAATCTCAAATGGGTTTTAGCATGACACATGATCAAGGACAGAAACTGGTTATCTCTTTGGTAAAACACTGCTCCTAATAAGCAGCTTTAGTGTCACCAGCTTCATACAAGCTTTGCCACATGCCTGATCTCCAAGCAGCATTTCAAATCCCCATTTATTACTTGTCTATAGATGCAGAAATGAGAGGATTACAAGGTTAACAGGGATGCCACATAGGCTTGTTAAAGGACAAGTCCATCCCAACAAAAACTTGATTTGAATTAAAAAGAGAAAAATTCAACAAGCATAATAATGAAATTTCATCAAAAATCGGATGTAAAATAAGAAAGTTATGGCATTTTAAAGTTTCGCTTCATTTTACAAAACAGTTTTATGCACATCTCGGTCAGTGTGCAAATGAGGAACTGATGACATCACTGACTCACTATTTCTTTTGTATTTCATTATATTTTTATTTTCTCGCCGTCATGTGAAATGAAGTTTCATTCCTCCCTGAACACGTGGAATTCCATTATTGTATCATTTTGTGCTTCAGGCAAGGAGGTACGAATCGTCAAAATCGTAAAAATTGAAATATTGTATAATTCCAACAATAAAAAACAAAAGAAATAGTGAGTGACATCATCCACTCTCTCATTTGGATGTAACTGGCTCGTTCATATAACTATTTTGTAAAATATAAGCAAAACTTTGAAATGTCATTACTTTCTTGTTTTACATCCAATTTTGATGAAATTTTCAGCATTGTTGTTGTCTGATTTTTCTCTATTGATTAAAATCAACATTTTTCTGAGGTGGACTTGACCTTTAAACTTAAAAAAGTCTAAAAATCATCTCGAATGACCCCTTACCTGCATGAAAAATGCGTTTTCGGAGGCCAAAAATATGTTGGAAAGTTCTGAAATTAGACTTTGGTCTCAGACGTGGCATCCCCGGGTAAAGGACGCTGAGTAGACTTCCTGCTGGAAGACACCAATGAGAGGGGCCACTTAAAGATGCTTGGACTTTCACTAAGGTGCCTCATGATATCTGTTGACACAGCAAATTGTTGCTTCAGGCAGCTTCCATCTGAGATGGAGCATGGTGTTCAATCAAGAATAGCTTTGAACATCAATCCATCCCCCTCTCAAGTATTCACCATATGGTCCATACAAAGTTTTCATTGGATGTCTAGTGTGATGCCAGCATATCTGCGAAGTCCTTCATGAGTCTCTCATTTGTCATTCACAGACCATTCAAGTTGATGTGATGTTCTTGACTTACAGGTTTGCCTTGGTCCCATTTTCGAGCTGTGTTAAAGATGATATTAGTATAACACTAACAATATTTCCGTCTCAGAGCTTTCTTCTTAAAAACTTTATCTTGTTATCTAAATATTATCTGCCTTTTTTATTCTTCTTTGGAGGTCGAATGTTTTAACTGTGTAAATCCATTGCAAATATTGTGATTTTGCATGAAAAATTGTTATAAAAACATGAATAATAAAATAACGAAAAAAGGTAACACAGAATGAAAATGGTAGCAGCAGTAACACATGCATGTAGAGAGGATATATTTATAAGATAAAGATTAGATTCTTCATTATACAATCATGAAACTTAGGTAGAGTACCCTTAACATTCACCTACTATGTACAAGTTGCTGTAGTCTTTTTCAGATGGCCCAACAGATTGGACGGAGATGTTGTTGACTTTGTGGCACCGGCACATTGACAGTCCTTAGACAGCACATTTGGTAAAAGTCTTATGAGGTACTTGTACATGTAATTAACCTGTGTTTTTAATGAAGTACAGGCAAAGTTTTTCTCTACACCCTCTACTAACCAGCAACCAGATGAACCTCTTCCGACACCGGGGCCTATCACGTTATAAAGTTACTATTACCGTAACTTTGCTATCCAACTTCCCTGAAATCTATGATTTTGATTGGCTGATGAGCGATGTTACCGTGGTAGTTACCATTGGATAGCAAAATTACCATAATGACAAAAATGCGATGGTCCCTTAAAATTTAACAAATCAATTTTTCATGAAAAGAAAAGAAAATTTAATCTTCCTCATTTCATGCTCTTCCCTTGAACCAGATTCACCAGTGAATGTGTAGAAAATAATGAAGTCTCTGTATTACCTGTAGGGCTGTTTTTAAACATTGCAAGGGCTATAAATATCTGATCCAATTCCAAGGCCACCCTTTTGTGCCTTTTAAACTTTTTTTTTTATTTGTGCTGAAATATAAGAATACATCCTTTTTAACAGTGGCCTTGACATAAAAATATTGAAATCTAATACTTGCACAGCATAGGAGGAAAAAAAGGAACTTACAGATGTAGTATGATTCTAGTTGTTGTCTTAATCTGACTTGCTGTAGCTCTTCTTTATACCTGCTGTTAATAAGATCTGTCTGATCTCTTGTCTTCTTCATAGTCAACATTCTAACAATCTTTCCTTTGTTCCTGAAAAACATAAACACATATTGGAAAAATGTTTAAGGACAAGTCCACTCAAAAAAAAGTTGATTTGAATGAAAATAGAAAAATCCAACAAGCATTACGCTGAAATTTCATAAAAATCGGATGTAAAATAAGTTATGACATTTCAAAGTTAAGCTTAATTTCACAAAACAGTTATATATGCACATCCTGGTTGGCATGCAAATGGCAGACTGATGTCATCCACTCAATATTTCTTTTGTATTTTATTATATGAAATATGACATGTTCTAATTTTCTCATCGTCAAGTGAAACAATAATTAATTCCTCCCTAAACATATGGAAGTGGTATTGTTTAATACTTCATGGTTCAGTCCAAAAATTATATATTGTATAATTCAAACAATAAAAAATCAAAAGAAACAGTGAGTGAGGGACATCATTGTCTCATTTGCGTGTCACTGAGCTGAGTTGTGTGTATCACTGTTTTGTGAAAAATAAGTGAAACTTTAAAATATCATAACTTTCTTATTTTACATCCAATTTCTTTTGACATTTTCAGTTTTATTCTAGTTAGATTTTTCTATATTTATTCAAATTTACATTTTCTGGAGAGGAATTGACCTTTATTCCAGTTTAATGAATGAAAATCATGAATAAAACCCTGTTCACATTGGCATAAAGAGCATTAAAAACTAAAAAAAGAAAGAGAAGAATGAATGACATCATTTTCTGAATATTGTCGAAATTACGAAATCTTTCACAAAATTCGAGTTTTGTTATGAAAATGTTGAAATTTTTGCTCCTTCACTCGCAACTTTTCTTTTAAAAATATAATTTTTGCCCGGTCCATAGTAGTAGGCCTACTACCGGTATCTAGTGACTCTAGTCCCATGCAGCCACCCCAAGTTAAGTTTTTCCGGCTGAGAAATTGTTGGCCCTTGCCCTCCCCCCCCCCCCATTCTATTCCATTTGCCAGAATAGGCTCTAGCCAAGTCCCACATTAACTTGTAAAATTAGCTTGTTTTGACGGAAAGACTTCCATATGTCCCCTCCACTAATTTTAAAAAATACTTCCCCAAAACCCCCTTCTGTCTTTCTCTTTTTTCTTCTTTTTTTTCTTCTTACTTCGGTGGGAATTGGATTCGAACCTCTCGCTGCAGAACGAAGCATCTCCAGTCTGTCGCCTTACTCACTGAGCTAGCAGGAATTGTTGAAACATGGGTTTCATAACAATTATCGTGTGTGTGTGTGTAGAGTTTTGTCAGACGTGTATCAATCAGATATGATTATTTACGTCTGGGACCGACCTTTAACGTCACCATCCGAAAGACGCACAGCGACAAATTGTGTACAACGGATAGCAGAGCGTGAACGTAGCGGTCGTGTACATTTTTGCTTATTATATATGACGTCATCCAGCCACTGCCACTGCCGAGAACCAATTTATGAATGAAAATATAGTAAGCATGCGCAGTGCAAGCCTTTTATTTCCCCACATGCACAGAATTCCACCAAAACAAGTGTGCAATTCTCTATCACCTCGTACCAAAATCGACCTAGAATTTCACTTTCGCGTATTTTATATGAATTATGAAAGGCATTCTCGGAGGATCTATTTTCTCACCGATACTGCACAGGTAAGAGAATTTCTATTACTTTTTGCTTTTCCGTCAAAATCTTACAAATTAGCGTCTATATGTCATCGTGTTCGTTGGAATTTGTAGAGTCTATCGCAACGTGCACAAAGTCAATTGACTTCCGGGTTTCGGAGCGTCGCGTGAATATGCATGAAATTGCAGAGTTTCGATACCGGAGCGATCCGATCACGAACCAAGACCATTTACCGCATACACATCATGACCGGATATCGTTATCGCTATCGATACTTCCGCACGCAGTCCGAAGGAATTATTTTTCGAACCACGTGATCATGACGTGATCTGCGCGATTGACCAATCAGCGGTCTTCGAATCGCTGTGCGGAGATGATCTATCCGTTGTACACAGTCTATGGACAATTTGCCGTTGTGAGACGTGACCAGGGCTCACCTCTCATGCCTCTGCATCAATTTGTAACTTCCCCACAGCTTGGATTACAGGCGCACGCCACAACGCCCGATATTGCGACTAGTCTACTCTCCAAGAGTATTGGGTATTTATTTTTCTGACTAAATAAACCGATGCCATTGGGAATTACACACACTGCACTCGAATTTTTGACAGAATAAAGCCATATTTTGGTATGTATCCGACTTTTCCTTCTTAAATCTCTTAGACTATAGGCAGGACAACAAGAATTTCAAAATGTGTTTGTTGTCCCCAAGAATGATATCAAAAAATTTCTTAATATCTAATTTGTCATGTGAAACCAATTAAAACTTACGTAAAATTCATTTAAACTGCAAAAAAGAGCAATTTCATAGCACCAACATGGGTCGAAAAAGTCATAGACATCGCGGGTCCCTGTTAATGCACTGTCCTTACTATCGATAGTTTAAACGATCACGATGTGCTCGCTAAATGCGCGCGCCCGTCGGCGTCTGCTAGCCGTCCTCTGCTGTGACTCTCAAATAGCCCCGCATGTGCGATTTTTAGTCAGATCTTCCCATATGCTGTTTTTCATGTTAGTACATAGATGCGTGCGCGTTTTTTGCGGACGCAGATCATGTACCCATCTCCGTCGTCTGCTACGGCTCTCTATATCAGTCCCAACTTGTGAAATGTGTTTTCTGGTGTATTTTCATTTGGTCTACATGCAGTTTGCCCACTTGTTATTTGGTCTAATGCCAAATAGGCTAAACCCATTTGGTCAACTAAATTGCCATTTGGTCTACACTTGGTCTAATTCTCATTTAGTGAAATGTCCAGTTGGTCTAATTTCAGCATAACCTACATAATTATATATTTTTTTACTTTGTCAAATACTGGTACATAAAATTGGCTTTATATCATGCAGTTCCACATTGTAAATATGTATATTCATTTGGTTCACATGCAATTTGCCCACTTCTCATTTAGTCTAATGCCGAATTAGCTAAACCCATTTGGTCTACACTTGGTCCAATTCTCATTTTGTGAAATGTCCAGTTGGTCTAATTTCAGCACAACCTAGGCTACTTAATTATATTTTTTAACTTATATACATATATTTTAGTCTTTATACATATACCAAATGGGCTTGACCCATTTGGTTTTAAAAAAATTCTAAATGCCATTTGGTCTACACTTTGTCTAATTTACATTTGGTCTACACTACACTTGATCTAATTTTGAGTCCAGTCCAGGGTCTAATTTCAACATGACCTACATCATTATGATTTTATACTTTGTGAAATATATATTTTTTTCTTTATATAATTTCATTTCACCTTATAGTTTTAGCATTGGTTTCCAAATAAATAATACTTGAACAGTGGCATAATCATGATAATGGAGCCAAAAGTTTTGAAAGGTGTATCGGGTAAATTTATAAAGTTGCAAGCAGAAGCAAACAACAAAAAAATGTTGAAGCGGGGGGGGGGGGGGGGGGGGGGGCGGTGTTAATTAATTTCCTTTTATTTTCCAATGCCAGATCAAGCTTTGTTTTTGCTTGCTAAATTTTTTAAAAATTATATGTTCTGTTCTATCTACAATTTTTACTAATGATCCTTTTTTTACTTATTTTTTTTCAGACACATTCGCACCCGAACCGACTCTACAAGGGAAGAGAAGGAATTATTGAACCCCTTGAGAATATACAGGTCAAGGGCTGTAATAGTATACAGGGGCACTTCCTGTGAGTTTAATTTCATTTTATGTGTTTTCAGGATTTTTTTTAGGATATCTAACATTGCAGTGAAAATTATTGCCCTTCTGATAGTTTTTCAGCTGTGCATGCCCCTCCTTAATTTCAGTGAATAAGGTGTGGCACTGCCCTCTATGATTCATTTTGAATTCTAATGGGCTCCAAAATGCAGTAATTTATAAATGATAGCATAATCTTATTTTGATAAAGCATTTTCCTTAACGGGGGGGGGGGTGAATTTGACTACTAAACCAGCCCCCCCATGTCAAGGATTAAATTTTTTGGAAAAAAAAGCATATATAAAATAGATATAGTTATTGCATATCAGAATATTATTTTTTCTTGATGTTTTCTCAATAACTCTAAGCTGTTGTTGATGAATTCTTTCTTGAAACAAAAATAAGCAATTTATCCAAACATGTCAGTTTCATTTTGTAGACATATGCATTGAATTTACCAATTCAGAATATAAGGTATGCAATCTTTCATAAATGTTGATTTTTATCACTGGTGGATCTGGGGGAGGGCACATCTAGCTCAACCCCCCCCCCCCCCTTTGAGAGCTACAGTCAAGATGTAATGAAAATACGCAATTTTCATCAAAGAATCCCCCCCCCCGTAAGGCCCTTTTTTGCTTGACAAATTTTCATCCTGAAAATGTGCCCCCCCAGGATAAATCCTGGATCCACCACCCCTGGTTTTGATTAAGTTTACATGTATTTTCATTTTGAAAAAAAAAAAATCCTAGAGATTTATAAACAGCATGATTTACACTGAGCATTTCATACACTTTGTGCAGAAGAAATATTATCTTGAGAAATTTGGTTATTAAATTATGGAAGATATCTTTTGGAAATGAAATTACTTTATTGCAGTTATGTCTTACATTGTATTGTCATTTTACTTGATAGAAATTCATTATTTTTTATAACCATGACAGTGTTATAAATTCATATTTGCTAAATTGTAATAATCATTTTGATGTTCCTTCATCTTCATGAAAGTATGAATTCTAGTCATCTGCTTCAGTCTGCCCAATGAAATGGTTACAAAGGGCCTAAGCATCCCTTGTCATTTTTCAATAATTAGTTAAGTCAGTAGTCAAGTAAGGGGTCAGACAGTTTGGCTGTATTATATTTGTTTGTCTTACTAGTGTCAATTTACTAAACTTTTTCTGCTTGTGATTGAACCACCAAATTGCCAGATAGTACCAATTGATAATATGATACTTCATGTATTACAGGGGTATATTGCCTCCATTCCATTGTTGGGATGTATGCTATGGGCTGGGTAATATCATCTAACTTGTCCTGGAATAATCATTCTCTATAACAAGTTCACAGACAAACGGAGATTCCACTTCAGCAACTCTCAGTTGAACATCAACATTCCTGGCATTGGTGGGGGAAGCCAAAAATTTTAGGGGGGAACCGCCAAAATCTTTTGACCCCCCCCCCCCCCCCGAAAAAAAAAAGATAGTGACCAAATAATTTTTTGGGGGGGACACAGGAAACAAAATTGAAAATTGACAAGCCAAAAAAAATTAAAAAATAAGGTTATCAACAAAAAATTGAGGGGGATGGAATCGTCCCCTCCCCACCTCAAATTTAGGGGGATACCCCCCCCCCCCACTTCCGCCGCCTATGATTCCTGGTGCTTGGAGATCTGCGAAAGGCATGCTATAACATCCACTAAGTTCCATTTCCTTTCATGTTTTTTCCTCTTCTTAGTGAGCATCTCCAAGTGTTCATATTTTTTCAGTGTCCTTTTTTAGATTTATCAAACTCAGTTTTATTACCTGATAAAATTCTATCCCAAGAATTGAACACTTTGATCAAATTTGGAAGTTCAACTTAATGTACGTAACTGACAATATATAACTGAAAATAGAAAATAAAAGGCAAAATAATAATCATGAGAAAAATAATAAAGAAAAACAGTTACTCAAATCAAATTCACTCAAAACCATACACTAATGTACTCTCCTCAAAAATCAGTTCTCACTTTTAGGTATTGATCATTCATTCAGTCAATAAAATAATAAAAACAGAGACAGGAGGTCCTCCTCAAAATAAACACAAACACAGAGTCTCACATACACACTACACATTAAGAGTAAAATCAGTTTGTATCTTTCGTGGGATTTGTTTTTATGTAAATCTGGATTCTTCTTGTTAGTAGGGCCTTAGGTCACTCTGACTTGAACTTAAAACTTCCAATCTCAAGAAGGCAAGATATCTCAGTAGATAGTCATTGTCAAGATGTTTAGGAATTCAATCTGGAGGTGAGGTTATTCATGATGGCATCTGATATTCTGGCAGAAAGAATGAGAAATAAAAAAGTGCATAAATACAATTATTTATTTTTTCAATGCAAATTAAATAAACGAGTCATTCAAGATAGTGTGTATTTTTTAGAGGGGGGGAGGTGATGGCATATTTTAGTCCAAATTATTTTTATCTTCATTTTTTTCCACTTGTATTACCATTTATTCAAAAATTGCAATAAACATATTAATATATAAATGAGTTTTAATCTAGTTGGCAAAAGAAAAACCAGTGGCGGCGGCAGTGCAAAGAAAATGCCAGTAAAAGGCAGTAAAGCACTGTGTCTGAGTGACTGACACCACGGCACTGACAGTGAGGTGAATGTTCATTTTCCAGTGCATGCACATTATTGCCCCATCATATTCACTCGTTTTCAGAAAATATTTAGTTATTCCTCATATGACCATGATTATCTCCTTCATGTCATTACTCTGGTGTTTATTCATGATTTTAAATTCAGGAAATCATTTAGCAAACAAAGAAAACAAAGCATTTCTTGACTGTGATTCCGTGTGATTCAAGTTCTATTTCATTTCTGTGTATCACACGTACGCACGTACGTGACGTAATCTTGATCTCTAATCTGCTAATTGTTATGTTAATTAATCATCCCGTGCGCGCGATTAAAATGGCTCGAAATTCGACCAAATTCAAGGGCAGCTCAGCTTGTAAACCTCACTGAGAAGGGCTTCCACAGCCTTTGCGATTCCCCGCGCTGCAATTTAACTGCAAGACACAGAAAGGAAATCAATTCAAGTTTCACAATCAACGGAAAATCCAGAACACTTCGAGACCCATTTTGCAAGAAATACAACTAAATAAGGTAAGAATTGAGAGCAACTCACGACACTTTTGACTTACCGACACTTTCATGGTTATTTTTGGAAGATTTCATGGAATTTGGGGCACGAAAATGACTTCGGTAGCTCGCGAAAGTCCTATGCATTACGATGACATATTTTTCATCGCACGGGAGGACAATCACAAAGAGAAAATATCATATTCATCCGCGCTGACAGGGGCTTAATTTTGACGATATCGCATCGCTATGCGATTTCACTCATTGACAAGCGGACGAAACTTACGTACAAATTTTGAGCACTTCCGCGACAGCGCCATCTAGTGACTACGGCCGTGCCTAACTAAGTCTTCCCTTATAAAAAAAATTGAATGGTATACCATTGACTACCATTTATCATACACCATTGATATACCATTGGAATACCATTCGCACAGCACCCACCATACACCAATGGTATACCATTCAAGCCTCAATGGTATACCATTCAAACTAATTTAAATAATTCGGACGTTACTATTACCATATTCATGAGCACCATTTACCATTCATATACCATTGATCAAACACCATTCACCATTGATCTACCATATGGCCACTATAGACAGGTTTACCATTGACCACCATTCACCATTCAGCCACCATTCACTGGCCTACCATTTACCATTCAGCCACCATTCACTGGACACCATTGGCCTACCAATTACCTTACACCATTCGCCTACCATTCAACATACACCATTCGTGTACCATTCACCATATACCATTCGTGTACCATTCACCATCCGCGTACCATTCATCGTATACCATTCGCGTACCATTCACTTTACACCATTCGCGTACCATTCACCGTACACCATTCGCCGTACACCATTCGTGTACCATTCACCGCTCACCATACACCATTCAACTACCATTCGTCGTACACCATTCGCGTACCATTCACTGTACACCATTCACCGTACACCATTCGTGTACCATTCACTGCTCACCATACACCATTCAACTACCATTCGTCGTACACCACACACCGTTCACCATTGATTGACCATTCACTTTACACCATTCTACCATACACCGTATACCATTGACCTACCATTTACAGTGCACCATTGGCCTACCATACACCATTGAACTACTATTCACCGTACACCATAGGCTTACCATACACCATTGGCTTACCATACACTGTACACCATTGACCTACCATTTACCATACAACACTGTCATACACACTATACTATTAGTCAACCATTCAAATAACATCATTGGTCATACACTATAGACCACAAGTGTAAATTCAATGGTAGACCAATGGTTTACACTGAATGGTAGACAGTAGAACAACGATGTGCAATGTATAGTAGGCCAATAAAGTACAGTGAATGGTAGACCAATGGTGAACAGCATATCTCTGGGGTTAATGGTAGGCTTAATAATGGAATAAGTATACACAAGAAAAAAAATGAAAACAGTTACTTATTTCAAGAACGTCAATAAAATGTTTTTACTATAAGAAGTTTAAGTACAGCATAAATGGCACAGAGTATTCACAAGTATAGACTTTATAATAAAGCACATAAGTTATTAATATATATGACTTAGCTACTCATTGATATCTATACTCTGTCAATCTTGTTATCTAAAAATAAACATGCATCAAGACAGAGTTTGATTGAAAAACACAACAAATGAAGACTAACATTTCCAAGAATAAACCTGTTCTCTCATATTGCTTTTTACATGGATTGAGTACTTGGCAAAACCACTGTTCTGCATACAAACCTGATACTTGTAATACAATAAACTTGATGTTAAATCTGTTATGTGTAATTGCTTTCAACGACATTAATACACATTTTTTACTAATAAGTTCAAGTACAAAAGAGTATTGACAGGTATGGCATAAAAGCACCATATTATGAATACATGTGACTGTGCGACTCCACAAGAGATCAATGATTGCACTCCACATAAATATTATGTTAATCTTCCTATAAACAAATTTACATGTAAGACAGAGTTTGGACAACAAACTAATGAACACCATTTTTCGAAGATTAAACTCAAAATGTGTGATAGCCTTCACATGGCCAAATGAATAAAGTGTACCACACCTAGAAGAAATGAAATATCCCCAAAAGGGGGGAAAATAGTACCCCCAAATTGGTCTCTTTTTTCTTTTCACCTAAAAAGATATATCAATGGCATGTTTCTACATAGAATTGTTAAAAGGTATTACCCGCCTAAGTATCCAGAATCCCGGATAACTGTAGAAACAGACGCGATGCGGTTTATTAATAAATTGCATCGCACAAAATACGGTTTCTCATAACCATCTCTCTGAGAGGTGGTTATTGCCATGTTAATCCGTTTAAATTTTTTGTAAAAACATGGGGCAAAATAGCATACGTGTCTGGCTTAAGTGCGTGAACCAAGAAGTGCGATCTCACAGTATACATATATTCTGGCCGGTTTTTATCTCGCCAGCTGATCGCGAAACATGTGTACCTGTTACAATGAGTGAGATCTACCATGAATTTTGAAAATTTTCCTAACGAGATGCAATTTTTGACATACCAAAATGCAATGTGAGGTTATAGGTTGAATTTTCCGATTTTCCGATTTTCCGATTTCCGCCGTATTTGCGGCGTGAAATGCAAGTTATCAGATTATTCAGTCTGTAGAAAGAGGTTGGTTTAAGAACGATAAGGTTATTCGAGTCCGGAAAAAAACCTGTTTTTAATGATTTAATGTACAAACACGCCAAAAGTTTATCATAAATACAATAATGATACATTAAGAAATAAATAATATATCACACATAGAAAAAAAAATATAATGAAATAGGGAAAGAAAATTATTCAATTTAGAACACTAAAAAACAGAAGAAAAATAGAGACCTTTTTGCAAAAAATATAGAAAATAATATATACAAGATACCCACTAATTTCTTTCTATTTTTGTTGTGTTAAATCAGATGAATAACTCAACTATGTGTGAGAAATAATATGATTATTGTCTTACACAGTAAATCAGTAGTCAATCGTAATTTTTTACAACCGAGCTTGGACAAAATTTAAATTCATATAATACAAAAAATATATAAATTGTGATCTTGTATATTCATGAGGACTTGCAGAGAACAGTTTTACCAAAAAATAACAACTTTAATTCGTCAAAACTTGGTTAATCCTCAACAAATTTTTATGAAATTTTCAGTGTTTTTTGTTGTCTGATGTACACTTTGAATTATATCACATAGCTTTCAGTCTCGAGTACCTCTAGCCCTTCAATCAAATTGGTTGGACGACCGGTTACATTTTACATATAACATAGTTATAAGGAGAATGAAGGGGACCATAGAAAGAAAGCATGAGAAAAGGGGAGATTTTGGTAGGGAGAGAATGAATCAGAAAAGGATCATGCTGAAAATTTCATTAAAATCTGATAATAACAAAGTTATTGAATTTGAACAACATTTTGGTAAAAAATTAACCCAATCGTCAGGAATATTTGTTAGGCTTATTCTATAAAATGAAATAATTATTTCATATTTTCATACATGTGTGTATGATATGTCCCAAGTATCATATCATTATTTCCAGCAATGCATATCTTCACATTAAAGGTAAAGTCCACCACAGAAAAGGTTGTTTTGAATCAAAAGAGAAAATCAGGCAAGCATCATGCAAAATATTTCATCTAAATCGGATGCAAAATAAGAAAGTCATGACATTTTGAAATTTCGCCTATTTTTCACAAAATAGTTATATACACAATTTACCCACATGCATATGAGAGAATCGATGATGTCCCTCACTTTTTGTTTTGGTTTTCATTGTTTGAATTGTACAATATTTCAATTTTTACAGATTTGACAATAAAAAATCAAAATAAAACTTTATTTCATAGGACAATGAGGAGAAAATTATAATATTTCATATTTAAAAAACAAAGAAAAGTGAATGAGTGATGTCATCAGTTCCCTCATTTGCATACCGACCTGGATGTGCATGTAACTATTAAGTGAAATTGAGCGAAACTTTAAAATGTCATGCCTTTCTTATTTTTCATCCGATTTTTATGTTTGATTTTTCTCTTTTTAATCAAATCAACTTTTTTGTTAGGGTGGACATGTCTTTGAAATAAATTTTCACTCCATTTTTTATAGTTCTCGGAGGACAAAATGTAAATTAGCGCGACTTCTTGTAATAAAATACAAGTGGGGATATGACATCAGCTGGTTAGTGGTTCTGACTCTCACCTTCCAAACAGAGGGTCGTGAATTTGAGTCCTAGCCATGGTGTGTTTTCCTTCAGCCCGAAATTCATCCACACTGTGCATCACTAGACCCAGATGAAGTGAATGGGTACCCGGCAGGATTAATTCCTTGAAGCTGTAATAAGAAATATTGGATGATAACAATGCAAAGGACCGTATATTAGCTAAGGGTTCAAAATATGAATGCTTGTCGTGTGTGTAAGCTTTCTTTAGAAGTTTATATATTTTTTTATATATCGAGAAATTTGCAGTATACTCTACCATTCAATTGAATGATACCAATTAACAAATATCAACAAAACATTTGGTAAAATATGATAAATAAATTTATGTTTAACCATAGATGGGTAGACAATAACCTATCTAATGGGAGGTTGCCCCAATGATGAAAAATACCACAACAAATGAATACCTGGGGACAAATTGTCCACCCTTCCCCCCTCAGCCAACATACTGATATTTTTTCTGGGGGGGGGGTGTCAGAAAAGACTTGTGCTCCTCTAAATAGGGATGACATTTGTCCTTTCTCAGGATTTTTTACCATTCCTGACAAGGTTTTTTTTTCCAGCTATGCCACTGCAGGAATACAATCTGTTTTATCTCATGAAGCTTTGCAATTTTTTCTACTGAAGAAAATTCTTACACACCTACCTTTCATAAACTCCAATTGTTTCTTGTACATGGCACGTTTTCTGTGTTCAACACCCGTCGTGTCATTCCCAGATAAGGCTGGACCATCTACCTTATCATCCAGTGTATCCGTCGTCCAAACTTTGAAAATGAAATAAAATCAATTTGAGAGTTGTAAAATCTGCATGTATGTGCAGATACAAGCAAAAATAGAATACTAATATAGTAATAGAAAAAAAATGATCTTAGAACTTATGTTAAAGATATTTTTCATGGATCTCTGATTACCAGCCCAGAATTCAGGATAAAAATAAGGAAATGTGATAGTATTCAGCGTAGTTCAGACAAGGCTGTATTATAACTGTGCATGCTTTATACTAGTAAAAGCTAGGTCATCTGAAATCAAATGTCTATAGCAGCAATTTTCAAGAGGGTAATCGATGACATAAATTCCATTTTTCTGGTATTGACAACCGCAGAAGCAGATCCAAGAGGGCACATTTGACCTGTGCCCCCACCTAGAGAGCAATAGTCGATGTGTTTGATAAAAATGTGGCTTTCTTACACAAGTGTTCCCCCCCCCCTTCGAAAGTTACAGCAAATATTTATATTAAAAATATTGTCTCATACAAGAGGATCTCTTTTTTGGTTTGCTTGTTATTTAAAGTTTCCTTGGGAAAATGTGCCCCACTACCCCCTTTGAGAAATCATGGATCTGTTCATGGACAATCATATGCCAGTGGATGGACTCCAGACGTTTTTAGGCAAGTTTTGATCAGTAAATAAATAAAAACAGATAAAATGTGATCACAGGACAAACTTAACTTTAAAAAAGGATAAAATTTACTTTAAAAAATTGATATGCCTAGCCCCATGAAAGGATCTAAGAATACCCTCCCGCACTAATGCAGTTTCACACCAGCCAACTCACAGTGAACAATTGTGTACAACGGATAGCGGAGCGTGAACGTAGTGGTCGTGTACATTTTTGCTTATTACATGACGTCATCCAGCCACTGCCGAGAACCAATTTATGAATGAAAATATAGTAAGCATGCGCAGTGCAAGCCTTTTGTTTCCCCACACAGAATTCCACCAAAACAAGTGTGCAATTCCCTATCACCTCGTACCAAAATCGACCTAGAATTTCAATTTCGCATATTTTATATGAATTATGAAAGGTATTCTCGGAGGATCTATTTTCTCACCGATACCGCACAGGTAAGCGAATTTCAAATACTTCTTGCTTTTCCATCAAAATTTTACGAATTAGCGTCTATATGTCATTGTGTTCCTTGGAATTTGTAGAGTCTATCGCAACGTGCAAAAAGTCAATTGGCTTCCGGGTTTCAGAGCGTCGCGTGAATATGCATGAAATTGCAGAGTTTCGATAATTTTTGATCGATACCGGAGCGATCCGATCACGAACCAAGACCATTTACCGCGTACACAACATGACCGGATATCGTTATCGCTATTTCCGCACGCAGTCCAAAGGAATTATTTTTGGGACCATGTGGTCATGACGTGATCTGCGCGATTGACCGATCAGCGGTCTTCGAATCGCTGTGCGGAGACGATCTATCCGTTGTACACAGTCTATGGACAATTGTTTGTTGTGCATGCAACTTCGAGCAAAACTCCCCACCAGAGTTGTCTACACACATTTTGAGATCAATATTCAATATGCCCACCACTTTTCAAAATATTGCGGATCGCTTGGATTCGCCGTCATGTTGATATGGACCGAAGTTATGCGATCAAAAGATTCGCATGCGGCATGCTGGCAGTTTGTTCGCCACATGTTAGCATGATTTGGTTGCTAACTTCAGTCCATATATATATTAAGGCGAATCCCAGCGATCGCGAAGTGATGTCTACGGATTAGATCAACGACGTCGAGATCAAGACTAAATATAGCCGTTCCCAATATTTTGAAAAGCGGTGGGTATATTAACATAGAAATGTGACTGAGAGACCTGTCATGACATTTGGGAACAAGTTTTGGTGATGAGGTATGCTGGTAATCGGCCGGTGCAAAACTGCATTAGCGCCAGTTTTCTCTGCATAATTATTGCAGCCTCTGTAGAAAAATTGAATAGGAATCGTTTGTCACTCCGTCCAGTCACAGTTCCACACACAAAGTGCACATTTTACCATTGAAATAGTATGTGCAATTACACAGCGACAAATTGTGTACAACGGATAGCGGAGCGTGAACGTAGCGGTCGTGTACATTTTTGCTTATTACATGACGTCATCCAGCCACTGCCGAGAACCAATTTATGAATGAAAATATAGTAAGCATGCGCAGTGCAAGCCTTTTATTTCCCCACACAGAATTCCACCAAAACAAGTGTGCAATTCTCTATCACCTCGTACCAAAATCGACCTAGAATTTCACTTTTATGAAAGGTATTCTCGGAGGATCTATTTTCTCACCGATACCGCACAGGTAAGAGATTTTCGATTACTTTTTGCTTTTTTTTCAAAATCTTACAAATTAGCGTCTATATGTCATCGTGTTCGTTGGAATTTGTAGAGTCTATCGCAACGTGCACAAAGTCAATTGGCTTCCTGGTTTCGGAGCCTCGCGTGAATATGCATGAAATTGCAGAGTTTCGATAATTTTTGATCGATACCGGAGCGATCCGATTACGAACCAAGACCATTTACCGCGTACACATCATGACCGGATATCGTTATCGCTATCGATACTTCCGCACGCAGTCCGAAGGAATTATTTTTCGGACCACGTGATCATGACGTGATCTGCGCGATTGACCAATCAGCGGTCTTCGAATCGCTGTGCGGAGACGATCTATCCGTTGTACACAGTCTATGGACAATTTGCCGTTGTGGTGAACAGTATAGCTAAGTTATAGACCTGCGTAGCCTTTATCATTTTTTAAACTTTAGGACCCATGTTTCACCTCCATTTTATCTCATTTCAATACCAACATCTATCAACAACAAATTATAAGCCTAATTTCAAAGCAATATTTGTCGGCAAGTTTTCAATTTCAGTGAATTAACGTGTGCAGTAACGGTCTATTTCACAATTAAAACTTTGACAGTCTTGACATTAGCATTAACAAATCATTCATTCATGAATTCAATGTAGGCCTATTCAGAGATGGTTTTTGTAAAACATTGACAATAAACATCAGGCAATATGAGCGAATTACTATTCACTGCTCGCCGAGCTAAACTCTGCCAATACAAAGCATAAAAACCATAAGCACTCCCTATCGTCAAAGCCACGTCCCGGCCCGTAGAGCAGCGGCCAGCGCCAACGGGGCAGTGACGGTGGCAGTGCAGTGGTCGTGCATGTCGTGGCAGTACAACGACATCTAACATTTTGAGACAATTTGAGAAATAAATCAAAGAAAATTGTTATAGAACTTACTGTTTAGCCTTCTACAAATGACTTTGAAGTCGCTGTCCGAATCTGACCCGTGTTCCTTTAGTTTTTGATGAATTATCGACGGACTTATCAACAGCAAAACGGTAGTAGGCCTACCGGTAGATCGAGTTTTCTTTTTCAAATATTGCACTCGGCGGTTAGACGTTCGCGCGTGCGTGCGAGAACAATACGTATTTATAATAGAGCTACCTGGCAAGCAGCCAAGCGGCCCTGCTCGCCAACACATATGGGGGGGGGGATAAATTATGACCAAATCTGGGGGAGGGGACTTCTTCGCCAAGATAAATAAACATCCCGATATGGGTGGGGGGGGGGTGAATCAAACCCAAATCAGGGGTGTCTTCTTTTTCCTCTCGATTGGTTCGTGGTTGGAAACCATGATGGCGTGAGATCAATTTTTGCCAGGGTTTCCCTTGGATCTTGGAATCTATGAAAAATAGTTTTCGATCCCTTCATTTTTTTCCTTTTCTTTTCTCTTCTTTTCTTTTTTTATTTTCGTTGTCTTTTTTTCTTTTCTCCTCTGCCTTTTTCTTTTCTTGTTTTTTCCCTTTATATGTATATTTTTTACTCATTCCTCTTCCCTTTCAATTTGCTTTTGTTTTGATTGAAATAGAGATTTCATTCAGTATATTTCTTTTCTGTTACATTGTACTATACCCTGTATGGCGGCAGGGAATTTTGATAGGGGTGGGGGAGCAAGACAATATGGATAAATCATTTCAATCAAGTAATGACCGTCCTATAGAATAGCTCTCCTCTTTATGAACGCCGTCCGTGAGAAAGAATAATTAGGGCCTAAAAATAGAATTAGAATTTTGAAAATATCATTTGTAAAAAAAAAGAGAGGAATAATTCATGATTGGAAGCAGCTATAAGGTACAAATGGGTTCGGAGGGGGCTTTGGACGTTGCAGACTGACCATATCAGGGTTTGCGGATGGGAATTTGATATAGGTTGGGGGACCAAGACAACCAACAGTGAATTCATTTTGAGCAAAATATGGGCCGCGGGCATTGCAAGAAACTTTCAATCGAACGAAAATCAATTTCACACTCCAAAATCAATTGAAAGTCATACTTTTCATTGCAAACTTGCAACTGATTTATTGTTTCTTCCATCAAAAAAATCCAAATTGATATGTTTTAGATAAAATTAATGTATATAACCTATAAATTTGTATCTTGGGATTAATTGCAAATATCTAAGTTTGGAACACTCCAGATATAGTTCTCTTCATAAAAAGCGGCCATAAATAAGCAAAATGATTATAAATTAAATAGAATAAAACTTTGAAAATAAAAATATGAAGAACGTAGTTTAAAATAAAAACGAACAGTATACCGTACGATAGAGGAGCTACATTCATGCCGTTCATTAATTTTGACTACCAAGAAACAAAAAGCGAAAGGAAACAAAGGGAAAAAGAGAGGATGGTGATCAATGTACAATTTTCTATTTAGCACGATACGCATCTTCTTCATGCTCCCTATAAAACGTGCATGTTTGAATTTCAAGATTTTAATGGTAAATGATTACAGGGAACTTTCGGGAGCGGCTGTGAAATAATTTGTCCGTTGGTATTAAGGTACAATTAAAACCCTTTTTATCAAATAAGATTTCATTGACCGATTGATTTTGATTTTGCACCCATTGCATCAGATTTAAATTTAGAAGGTAATATGTACAATCGTAAAATATACAAATTTATAGTATTGTATTATAACCACTGGATCAATTATATTTAAACACATATAGACCTTTTACTTAATAAGGACAAAGACAATTTAAAAGAATGCAAGAGACCATGTTTACCATCATGAGCGATTACACTTGATTAGGGGAAGCTGCTCGCATAAAAGTCACGACTCAAAAATTTTATTAACTCTAAATACTTTTAAATCTTTGATATATTTTCTTTAAATCTTCGAAATTATGTTATTGGGTAATGCAATTGGGCATACCATTCTCCATTAACACAAATGACATTCATTAGGCACACACCACTAAGCCACTATGGCATTACAATTATCCAACAACTATCCAATGATTATACCACTAGGCACATACTACTAAGACACAATATTGGGCATATGGTACACCATTGATACCAATCATATCATTAGGCATATGCCACTGAGACTATTGGATATCACTGAGACACCATTGAGTATATGGTATACCATTCACCATACCAGTCATACCACTATAGCGGCACATACTACTGAGACACTATTGAATATCACTGAGACAACATTGTATACCACTGAGACACCATTGGGTGTATGGTATACCATTCATCATACCATTATAGAGGCACATACTACTGAGACACCATTGAATACCACTGAGACACCATTGTATACCACTGAGACACCATTGGGTGTATGGTATACCATTCATCATACCATTATAGAGGCACATACTACTGAGACACCATTGACCACCACTGAGACACCATTGTATACCACTGAGACACAATTGTATACCACTGAGACACCATTGGGTGTATGGTATACCATTCATCATACCATTATAGAGGCACATACTACTGAGACACCATTGAATACCACTGAGACACCATTGTACACCACTGAGACACCATTGGGTGTATGGTATACCAGTCAAACCATTAGAGGCACATAGTACTGAGACACTATTGAATACCACTGAGACACCATTGGGTGTATGGTATACCATTCATCATACCATTATAGAGGCACATACTACTGAGACACCATTGAATACCACTGAGACACCATTGTACACCACTGAGACACCATTGGGTGTATGGTATACCAGTCAAACCATTAGAGGCACATACTACTGAGACACCATTGACCACCACTGAGACACCATTGTATACCACTGAGACACCATTGGGTGTATGGTATACCATTCATCATACCATTATAGAGGCACATACTACTGAGACACCATTGAATACCACTGAGCACCATTGTACACCACTGAGACACCATTGGGTGTATGGTATACCAGTCAAACCATTAGAGGCACATACTACTGAGACACTATTGAATACCACTGAGACACCATTGGGTGTATGGTATACCAATCATACCATTACAGGCACATACTACTGATACACCATTGAATACCACTGAGACACCATTGTATACCACTGAGACACCATTGGGTGTATGGTATACTATTCATCATACCAATCATACCATTACAAGCACATACCACTGAGACACCATTGAATACCACTGAGACACCGTTGGGTGTATGGTATACCATTCATCATACTAATCATACCATTAGACACATACCACTGAGACACCATTGGGTATATGGTATACCATTTACCATTGAATAAACTACCAATTACCATTAAGAACTTACCATTGAAACACCACTTAAATACCATTCGCGTACCATTTACCATTCAGACCACCATTCAACTACCATTCGGCACCATTCAAATACCATTGGCGATTTTTATAAGGGTTAGATATATGTTAGATAATTCTTGATAAACCTTCTCCATATTTTTTTTTCAATTTTAGTGGAGAGGACATATGGAAGTCTTGCCGTTTTGACTTATGACTTCACTTATTATGACGGGATACTACTCGGAGCCCAACACATAAATATGTTTGGCTCTATTAATTTGCACAACGGAGTATGCACTAGAATCGCACGCGCTAAGACCGTACCGTATCAACCGGGTAGAACGCTACACGACTCTAGTAAAATTAGTCAAAGAAAATCGAAACTTACTTTCGGACGTAGAAAAAGAACCAAAGCGAAACGACGATGACAACCATGTAAATGTTAGTTGCTTCATTCCAGTGATCGATGTGTTCCTCTGGAGGAAGACCATGATTTTCATGCGCCATTTTTCGGATCAGAGCGCGGGATGCGCGGCGTCTGACAGTCAGTCATACAGTAGAAAAACAACAATATAAATATAACATCTACGGCACGCCATAAGGGAACCAATTATTTAGTGTTCATGTTCGGCATTCAGACTGGGGAGCGTTTCATCAATATTTTCATCCGCGACAAGTTGTCAGATCTGACATCTTTCCATGATTTTGATTGGCTGAGAGGCACTGTTCCTATGGTAACTGTCGGATAAAATGGGACTTGTCGGATAAAACGTCCGACAAGTCCTTTCATGAAACGCCCCCTGAGCTATGATAGAGAAAAGTGTAAAATTCCTGACCAGTTAGTTACGATTTTTTTTAAGAGGTATTGAAGCAAACCTGTGAAAAATTTCCTTTGAAACTTGCATCTTATTAACCAATACACCATAGTTCACCATTTTCTTTTCTTTTTTACAACTCATCTTAATCACATTATATATAATTTAAATACTTTATTGACCCAATTTGTACACGTAGGCGTATGATCCTTGACTGCCCCACCTAAGTCAGGGAGCTTAAAGACGGGGCTGTTTTTTTTTAATACAAGAAAAAAAATATTACTGACTCATGATAAAATGTTGTCATCAATCTTAAAAAAAACTAAAAGATTACGCATTTCTGATGTAATTCTTTCCACTCTCAGATGAACACATAACTTGAAACGAACACTAAGTATTATATTGATGGTTAAGAATTAATCACAGGATGTTTTGGCACCAAAAACTTTTTTAAAGAAGACGGCAGAGTCTAGCATTTTTGTAAATTCTGGCTTGTATATATCGAACATGTCGATTTAGCAAAATTAGCCGTCATCATTTGGTTAATGGCTGGAACTTATACTGTACGTAGTGACTCAAATGAGCAACTTTATTCCCTTAAATGAGACTTAATCAAGTAATTATTTCAAGGGGTCGGGGCAACTGGGACCGCGGGCCGAGTTGTCCCACCCATTACGAGATTTTTTTTCACAATGTGTTATCCTGGGGATTATATTCATCAAAGTTTTCCCGATCGAGATATCATGGACTGATAATTTCGTAGAGTAAGTGCTGAAAGTGCCGTTTTCGGAATAATAAAACATTACTGATACTTATAGGCGCCGCTACTGAGGCAAAATTCACTGAGGCAGTACAAATATTCTAACAGTAGGGGCAGCAAATACTGCATACAAATATGACATTTTATGCCGTGTGCCACGTACGTGTTTAGATTTAAAAAAAAACTGCTGAAATTGTTAAATTTAATTCTAAAATATAGAACATTGTGAAAGATTTCTGCCTAAATGAGACAGAAAATCGTGTACAACTCTTGAACGCACACACAGGTCACGGAGTGACCCTGAGTGCACATAGCTGACTGTGTTACAACGTAGGGGTGATACATTTTCGCAATAGGTGTGATCAAACTCACTGCATATCAATTTGTTGTGTACAAAAAACGCTCCTTTTATAAGGCATAGAAATGGGACGTTTAACGCACAGTCCAGGCCCCCGAAGCTACCGCCATTTTGTTTAATCCATTAGAAGCTAAAATAAGCCCCCATTAATATTAATTTCGTACGATGCTCCCTCGTCAACTGTGGTTTTGTACGTGTATTAGACAATACGCACACCAGCGCAATGACAAAGGTCAACTTGGCAAATTTATTAATGTATTCATTTTGTTACGCGCTTGTGACGCGAAGGATTCAGCGAATCAAGCAAGCGCAAATCTGAGACGATACGTTGCGCTTTATAAAGTATCGATATCACAAGCGATATCAATTAAAAACAAAACAATGTTTGTATTGCGTCTTATAGGCCTATGCTAATTCTAAAAGGGAAGATGAAAAGAGTAGATCAAGTCGCGATTAGGTAAAAAGGTGGTGGGGTGGGGGCAAATCATGGTTATTACAATGATGGTAATACAAAGAGTAATTTCTTGTTACAAATTTAATTTGGAGAAGTAAAAAAAAAAAATCTTCATGATCCCCGTGCCTGCTTTCTTCTGGCGTCCGTTTCATAATGAATTACACTGAGCTATTTAAACATCGCTATTATTGTGATAACCGTGGGAAGCTTGATTATGATTGGTATTCGTAGTTACCATACTTGTAACTCATGATGAAACGGGCCCCAGTTTATCATGCTCAATATGTTTCCTGTCCCTTTTTTTCCATTTAATCATTTTCCCACTCATGTTCTTTTGTGCCGCCCTTCTCCTACATATGAAGAGCTCACTTTTAAAAGGGGTTAGGTCCATTTTTAATCAAATTTGATTTTTATGTTAATTGATTTTTAGTAGCTCTATAAGATGATACCATAGAAAAGTTGAAATTCCCATAAAAAGTGAACTAAAAAAAGAAAATTCACTTTTTTCAAAAGGGGTTAGGTCCATTCATAATTTTTCTGGAAAATAATATCTTTAAAAAATATGAAGATAAGTAGATTTCTTTTATACCCAATTTTGAATTTCTAATGGTAGGGTATCATGAAAATTCATTTTCGCATAAGAATATTGCAATATGGGAGAATAAAAAAAAAATGATTTTCTTGGAGTGGCCCTAGCCCCTTTTGCAACTTAACTTTTCATATATTTCCTTCTTATTTTCCCACTTGTTATCTGTCTCCTGGTTTCCAAAAATCTCGTCTTATTTCTCTTCCACCCCTTTTGTTCCTACTTCCAACACCAGCTCTCTCACCACCCCCTCTAAATTATCTCTTCATAATTATGTGCCCCTCCATTTCTTTCTCATCTCTTTTCAACCCACTTCTCATCACTCTTTCCCTCTCTCGATCTCCGTCTCACTTTGAATTTTGCCAATTCCAAATCCCTTTCATTTTAGCTCGGTACAAATACTATATGAACACAAATGAAAGACATGAAGGAATTTTCTGGTTAGTGGTGAATTTTATTAATTATCCAGAAAAAAATCACATTATCAGAGGATTAAGCTTTACCTTTTTCTTAAGCGTATGTTAATAGTTTGAACCAAAATAAATATGTTTTTGTATGCTGGGGGGGCACAATTCCCCCTACTTTTTGAAGCACTGAAAAGTGCCTTTTTATGCAAGAAAATGCCCCCTCACGAACGTGTACTGTGTCCCTTTCACCTGATGAGAACCTGTTTTAGGTAATACCAATTAGTGCTCTTCCTTATATGCAATTTTTCACCCAAAAATGCCCCCCACGTGTTCTGTGCCTTTCCATCTGAGAGCCCGTTTCATGTAATACAAAGTGCCCCCTCGCCTTCTTGAAAGTGCCCTTTCTTGAATCACTGCCCCTTTTTACCCAAGAAGAGCGCTTCTAAAGAATTTGTTCTGTGCCCCTTTCACTTGAGAAGGATCTGTTTTATGGTCACCATGACGAGTGCCCTTTGAAACAAGAAAACAATATTTTCATTTCTATAATATACTTCTGAAGGAAATCCTGTGTGCATTAAGTTTAATAATTCATGTGAGTGGGGTATATAAGCAGATTCGTACAGATGGAGGGGGGGGCTTGAAGGACTCTTGCCCATAGGCGGTGGAAGCGGTGGGATAGGGGGACCTGTCCCCCCTAAATTTGAGGTGGGGGACAGTCCCCCCTCCTAAATTTTTTGTTGAGAATCTTTTTTTTTTTGCTCGTCAATTTTTTTTCCTGCGTCCCCCCTAAATTCAGGTAGACCCCCCCTTAAAAATTGTTGTGCCCCCCCTAAAATTGTGGTTGACAACCTTTTTTTTGCTGGAAATTTTTGTGGTCCCTTCTAAGATTTAGGTGGATAAATTCAGGTGGACCCCCTAAATTTTTTGCCTTCCGCCGCCAATGCTCTTGCCCCCCCCCAAAAAAAAAAAAATCACGACCAAGGGGAAAAAAGAAAAAGGAAAGCAAAGGGTGAAATATATCATTTTGAATATTTTGTCGAAATCTATCACAAAATTGGATATTTGTTTTTAAAATGTCAAAATTTTGCTTGCTCGCAACTTTTTAAAAATTTCACATAAAACAGCATTTTCCCTGTGCCCCCCCCCCCCCACTTTCAAGCAACTTCAATCCGCTGCTCCTATTTGTATGTTTATAGCTTCTCTTTTTGCAACCAATTTTAATGAAAATCAATAAGAAATTTCATACGTCATGAATTTGGGTTGTGATAATAATTTTTTTTTTTTAATTGGACTTGGAAAAAAAAACCTTTTCCATCTTCATCACGTGGTTCCTAAGTCTTCAATGTTGAATAGTTGGATTTCTTGAATGAAAACATCCGTTACACCAGTCCTGCAGATTGAAAAAAATAGAGAAAGAAAATCAATTAAATTGTCATGATTTATAAAACAAATGTTTTAAGAAAAGTGAGACTATGCATAGGTATATATGTTTCAACACATACCATAGGAAATCTTACTTCTAATTATAAAGTTGTACTTCTATAAAGCATATCACTTCAACATGTTCTCTGCAGTTTACATACCACTCTCCATTCTAACTACATGTACCCTTCGAAAAAATGACAGAGATTTCTTGTAAATATGAATATATAAATTAACATATGTAAATTATATGAATAGTCAGAATTAAAGTTGATATGTTTTGTTGCACAGAATATTTTGATCTGTAATTAAAAACGACACTAACTATAATCTAGAAACAAAATTAAAATGGGTTTTTCAAAGGCAGGTCTATTTGTTGCCAAAAAAATGTGAACAACCTCTATTATCAAAAATAATCACTAACTAACTCACTCACTCACTCATATAACTGCTGTAGTTTGTATTTCTCTCTGTGGTCCAGGCACGGGTGTCTGGAAAACGAAGACCGAAGACCGGGGACACGTATCACACTCGTGTGAAAGCGTTTGTAGTTCACGCACGAAGCGTGTACAAAGCAGTGCAAAGTGTGTACAAAACACGTGCGCGGGTTAGAATGGACTTTGGACCTTGCCCCCTACACATGTTCTCCCATTGACATAACGCATGTCCCCGGTCTTCGATCTTCGTTTTCCAGACCTGTTGTTGGGTGTCTGGAAAACGAAGACAGAAGACCGGGGCCATCGCATCCGTCTAGCTAAAATAAACCATTATTATATTCAGATCAAATTCAGGAATATTCTGATATTGGATATGTAATGAATTATGATTGGTTAATGATTAATTGTATGGATATCGTAATGTGAATGATAATTGATTGAGCAATATATTGCGCTCAGCTCAGCTGGCATTAAAATTTTATACCATTGACATAACGCATGTCCCCGGTCTTCGATCTTCGTTTTCCAGACCTGTTGTTGGGTGTCTGGAAAACGAAGACAGAAGACCGGGGCCATCGCATCCGTCTAGCTAAAATAAACCATTATTATATTCAGATCAAATTCAGGAATATTCTGATATTGGATATGTAATGAATTATGATTGGTTGATAAGTAAATGATTAATTGTATGGATATCGTAATATGAGTGATAATTGATTGAGCAATATATCGCGCTCAGCTCAGCTGGCATTAAAATTTTATACCATTGACATAACGCATGTCCCCGGTCTTCGATCTTCGTTTTCCAGACCTGTTGTTGGGTGTCTGGAAAACGAAGACAGAAGACCGGGGCCATCGCATCCGTCTAGCTAAAATAAACCATTATTATATTCAGATCAAATTCAGGAATATTCTGATATTGGATATGTAATGAATTATGATTGGTTAATGATTAATTGTATGGATATCGTAATGTGAATGATAATTGATTGAGCAATATATTGCGCTCAGCTCAGCTGGCATTAAAATTTTATACCATTGACATAACGCATGTCCCCGGTCTTCGATCTTCGTTTTCCAGACCTGTTGTTGGGTGTCTGGAAAACGAAGACAGAAGACCGGGGCCATCGCATCCGTCTAGCTAAAATAAACCATTATTATATTCAGATCAAATTCAGGAATATTCTGATATTGGATATGTAATGAATTATGATTGGTTGATAAGTAAATGATTAATTGTATGGATATCGTAATATGAGTGATAATTGATTGAGCAATATATCGCGCTCAGCTCAGCTGGCATTAAAATTTTATACCATTGACATAACGCATGTCCCCGGTCTTCGATCTTCGTTTTCCAGACCTGTTGTTGGGTGTCTGGAAAACGAAGACAGAAGACCGGGGCCATCGCATCCGTCTAGCTAAAATAAACCATTATTATATTCAGATCAAATTCAGGAATATTCTGATATTGGATATGTAATGAATTATGATTGGTTAATGATTAATTGTATGGATATCGTAATGTGAATGATAATTGATTGAGCAATATATTGCGCTCAGCTCAGCTGGCATTAAAATTTTATACCATTGACATAACGCATGTCCCCGGTCTTCGATCTTCGTTTTCCAGACCTGTTGTTGGGTGTCTGGAAAACGAAGACAGAAGACCGGGGCCATCGCATCCGTCTAGCTAAAATAAACCATTATTATATTCAGATCAAATTCAGGAATATTCTGATATTGGATATGTAATGAATTATGATTGGTTGATAAGTAAATGATTAATTGTATGGATATCGTAATATGAGTGATAATTGATTGAGCAATATATCGCGCTCAGCTCAGCTGGCATTAAAATTTTATACCATTGACATAACGCATGTCCCCGGTCTTCGATCTTCGTTTTCCAGACCTGTTGTTGGGTGTCTGGAAAACGAAGACAGAAGACCGGGGCCATCGCATCCGTCTAGCTAAAATAAACCATTATTATATTCAGATCAAATTCAGGAATATTCTGATATTGGATATGTAATCAGTTATAATTGGCTGATAAGTTAATGATTAATTGTATGGATATCGTAATGTGAATGATAATTGATTGAGCAATATATTGCGCTCAGCTCAGCTGGCATTAAAATTTTATACCATTGACATAACGCATGTCCCCGGTCTTCGATCTTCGTTTTCCAGACCTGTTGTTGGGTGTCTGGAAAACGAAGACAGAAGACCGGGGCCATCGCATCCGTCTAGCTAAAATAAACCATTATTATATTCAGATCAAATTCAGGAATATTCTGATATTGGATATGTAATGAATTATGATTGGTTGATAAGTAAATGATTAATTGTATGGATATCGTAATATGAGTGATAATTGATTGAGCAATATATCGCGCTCAGCTCAGCTGGCATTAAAATTTTATACCATTGACATAACGCATGTCCCCGGTCTTCGATCTTCGTTTTCCAGACCTGTTGTTGGGTGTCTGGAAAACGAAGACAGAAGACCGGGGCCATCGCATCCGTCTAGCTAAAATAAACCATTATTATATTCAGATCAAATTCAGGAATATTCTGATATTGGATATGTAATCAGTTATAATTGGCTGATAAGTTAATGATTAATTGTATGGATATCGTAATGTGAATGATAATTGATTGAGCAATATATTGCGCTCAGCTCAGCTGGCATTAAAATTTTATACCATTGACATAACGCATGTCCCCGGTCTTCGATCTTCGTTTTCCAGACCTGTTGTTGGGTGTCTGGAAAACGAAGACAGAAGACCGGGGCCATCGCATCCGTCTAGCTAAAATAAACCATTATTATATTCAGATCAAATTCAGGAATATTCTGATATTGGATATGTAATGAATTATGATTGGTTGATAAGTAAATGATTAATTGTATGGATATCGTAATATGAGTGATAATTGATTGAGCAATATATCGCGCTCAGCTCAGCTGGCATTAAAATTTTATACCATTGACATAACGCATGTCCCCGGTCTTCGATCTTCGTTTTCCAGACCTGTTGTTGGGTGTCTGGAAAACGAAGACAGAAGACCGGGGCCATCGCATCCGTCTAGCTAAAATAAACCATTATTATATTCAGATCAAATTCAGGAATATTCTGATATTGGATATGTAATCAGTTATAATTGGCTGATAAGTTAATGATTAATTGTATGGATATCGTAATGTGAATGATAATTGATTGAGCAATATATCGCGCTCAGCTCAGCTGGCATTGAAATTTTATACCATTGACATAACGCATGTCCCCGGTCTTCGATCTTCGTTTTCCAGACCTGTTGTTGGGTGTCTGGAAAACGAAGACAGAAGACCGGGGCCATCGCATCCGTCTAGCTAAAATAAACCATTATTATATTCAGATCAAATTCAGGAATATTCTGATATTGGATATGTAATGAATTATGATTGGTTAATGATTAATTGTATGGATATCGTAATGTGAATGATAATTGATTGAGCAATATATCGCGCTCAGCTCAGCTGGCATTAAAATTTTATATTGACATAACGCATGTCCCCGGTCTTCGATCTTCGTTTTCCAGACCTGTTGTTGGGTGTCTGGAAAACGAAGACAGAAGACCGGGGCCATCGCATCCGTCTAGCTAAAATAAACCATTATTTTATTCAGATCAAATTCAGGAATATTCTGATATTGGATATGTAATGAATTATTATTGGTATAATGATTAATTGTATGGATATCGTAATCTGAATGATAATTGATTGAGCAATATATCGCGCTCAGCTCAGCTGGCATGAAAATTTTATACCATTGACATAACGCATGTCCCCGGTCTTCGATCTTCGTTTTCCAGACCTGTTGTTGGGTATCTGGAAAACGAAGACAGAAGACCGGGGCCATCGCATCCGTCTAGCTAAAATAAACCATTATTATATTCAGATCAAATTCAGGAATATTCTGATATTGGATATGTAATGAATTATGATTGGTTAATGATTAATTGTATGGATATCGTAATGTGAGTGATAATTGATTGAGCAATATATCGCGCTCAGCTCAGCTGGCATTAAAATTTTATACCATTGACATAACGCATGTCCCCGGTCTTCGATCTTCGTTTTCCAGACCTGTTGTTGGGTGTCTGGAAAACGAAGACAGAAGACCGGGGCCATCGCATCCGTGTAGCTAAAATAAACCATTATTATATTCAGATCAAATTCAGGAATATTCTGATATTGGATCAGTTATAATTGGCTGATAAGTTAATGATTAATTGTATGGATATCGTGATCATGGTGATGTGAATGATAATTGATTGAGCAATATATCGCGCTCAGCTGGCATTTGCAATTTTACTACCATTGACATAACACATGTCCCCGGTCTTCGATCTTCGTTTTCCAGACCTGTTGTTGGGTGTCTGGAAAACGAAGACAGAAGACCGGGGATCGCGTATAATTTTGTCTATAGCTAAGATAGGCCTATAATATTCAGCACCAGTTCAAGAATATTTTGATCTTGGATACGTCATCTGCTATGATTGGCTGCGGATAAGTTATGGTTATTTGTGTGAATGGTTCTAGGAAAATTACCCCCCGGACAATTACCCCCGGACAACTACCCTGCGGACAATTACCCCGAGGACAATTACCCCCGGACAACTACCCCCTGGACAATCACCCTCGGACAATTCCCCCCGGACAACTACCCCCCGAACAACTACCCCGGACAATAAGCCCCCCGAGGACACTTACCCCCCTGACAATTATCCTCGAGGACAATTAGCCCCCGGACAAAAACCATCGAGGACAATTATCCCCCGGACAATTTCCCCCCATAAAGTCATCCCTTCTCTCCAGCATCAATGTTAGAAGCGGGACCCTTTTTAAGTTTTGGTCGGTGGCACAGGTTTTTCGAAATATTTTCTACATTATCTTACCTTGATAATTTTTATTTCTCTTTGATATTGCTCTTTTTCCTTTTCTCTCACTTTCTTCTTTCTTCGGTTTTTTTTTGTTTGTTTGGCGGCGCCTTCTGCATCATGAAAAATGGGGGGGGGGTCTTGCACCCGAAATCTCCCGTTTGGCTATGCGTATATTCATCAGAAAATGTGTAAACTGGCCCTCATACTAAGTTTTCATAGATCAATTGAACACGATTAGTCATAATAATCACAAATGTTGAATATCTCCGATTCCAACTGATCTGATTTTTTTAATATTTATTTTGGGTTCAATTTCAGGAAAGAAATCAGGCAAATAGATAAAACGTAAAAAGACACCTTTATAGGTAAAAATATATTGAAAGTCGATAACGCATCTATCAACACTAACACTGTCAAGTAGGACTTATAATCCTGTTATTTTAAAACAATTCAACTAATAAGAAGCTAGAAATTATGAAACGATTGGTGCACATTCCAGCAAGCTCAAAAACTTTATGCAAAGATAATACAAACAAGAACACCTTGTAATTTTACCATTTAGGCCCTAAATGGTAAAATTACAAGGTGTTTTTTGTGTTTTACTCTTGGATGAAAGCAACATTAAAGAAGGAAATTAAGTACCAAAATTACTAAATTGTAAACAATTGTAAAGAATATGACATAATCAAAAACAGTGTTTTTTTCTAAACAAATTGGCAATCATGATAGTAAACCATTCGTTTAAGATGCATTTTAAGGACGGTACGTAAGAATATATATAGAAGTAGACCTATGCAAATCAAATAATGCGACTGAGCAGCGTGAGCTGAAAATATTAATATTTAGACCTACATAGCACTTTCAAGAAAAAATCAATTTGTAAATTGAAAAAATAATGAAAGCTCGATATCCGAGATAAAATATGTTTTGTATATTAACTTCAAATCTTGATATTTTAAGCTCCATATATGTGAGCGCGAAGCGCGAGCTGAAAATTTTTAGAATTGCATGTATATATTTTAACCTGAAAATTGACTATTCTGGGCAATGTTTGTGAACCTGAACAAGATGCGTATGTAACTAGATAATTACTGCAAGCGCAAAGCGCGAGCAGAAATTGTTATTAACTGTCCTAGCATTATCGAAAAGGGACCTGTTAAGGACTGTTTATAGGTACCCACGAAGACGGTATATATTTCAATAAAGCATTTTTTTAACATTCCGACCTAAAAGAATGGTAATTACTTTTTTGTATCAATAAAAGGGATAGGTATGTAACGAAACAATGGATGCGAGCGCGAAGCGCGAGAGGAAAAAAAGAGATTTCAGACCTAAAAGCGGGACACTATTCATATTTTGTAAATAATAAATAAGATATAGTTAATTGGGTATCATTACTAATGCGATCGTGAGGCGCGAGCAGACAATTATTGATATTATGATGTGAAACTGGATAATTCAAATAGATTTTAAATAAAGAACATGCAGGCTATCGCGCATGTTTTAGATTTAGACCTAGAATCTGGGCTTTCTGAATACATTCTTTAATGAAACATTATAGACAATAGGAACTTGGCAAATCAAACAATGTGACCACGCAGCGTGAGCTTTAGAAAAAATGCTGATATGTAGACAATAAAACGGGACATTTTACAGAGCACTTATGATTTGTGAATGAAAAAAATATTGAAAGCTCGATGTCCGAGCTAATTATGTTTTGTATAATAAATTCAAAACTTGCTCCATATCAGCCTACATGTATTGAGCAAGATACGAATCTCATCGAAAAGGCAATTCTGGCGCGAAGCAAAAGCAAAAAATTTTTTTATAGTAACATGGAAGATTTTTTTGGGGGAAGTCTTCCCCTCACATTATTTCATTCACTCGTCTTCCTCCTCTTATTTTCCACTTATCTTTTCTTCTTCTTTTCCTTTTATCTTTTCTTCTTTCTCTCTTTTTTTTGCTCTGCCAATTTTTTTTCACAGCAAACCTCAGGGGGGGGGAGCCCCCCGCCCTGACACAGCCACTAGCTGTTGTGTTCTTAATTTCTTTCTTTTCCCCCTTGTTTTTCTGTTTTCTATTCAGATTTCATGTTAGCATTTTCACATCCCGTTTATTTTGACCTCTTTTCCATCCCTTTCCCGCCTAAAATTTCCATTTCACTTTGCCATCTCTTTATTTCTAACCCCTTTCTCACTTGTTTAATAGTAGGCCCTATTTCAGGATGATTAGATTTGTTCACTCTACGTCCTTTTCCTTTCTCCTCTTGTTTCTTTATTCTCTTTCTCTCTCTCATTGTTTGTCTCGCCCACAAGAGGTGAAGGCGAGACTAAGAGATCCAAATGTCGTCTGCCCGTCGATTCCCAGAGAGGGTAAGCCGATTCTGCGGTGCAAGATAGACCAAAAGCCAATTCTGCATCGGCTTTTGGTTCTGAACCAAAAGCCGATGCACGTGTAAACAGGGTAATTTTCTTCCAAACGCGTACTGAATGTTGCTGTCTCGAAATGTACGCGTGGGAACGTCTCGGGTTTAACCGCAAAGTAGTAAGCAAGCCACACACTAGTGTTTCATGTTCGCCGACCGTATGGAAAACATTCTCCAAGGGCGCGCTTGCCACCTGTCTTAGGTCGATGACATTGCTTTCTATTACAATTATTAGGTTTATTTTATACGGAGTTTTTAATGGGATGGTCCGGGCTGAAAGTATGTTTAGCTTAATGAATAGAGTAGAATTCACTGAGTACAATACCGAAAATTTCATCAAAATCGGATATAAACAAAGTTATTGAATTTTAAAATTTAGCAATATTTTGTGGAAACAGTCGTCATTAATATTCATTAGGTTGGCTGATGATGTCACATCTCCACTTGTTCTTTTGTATTTTAGTATGTGAAATTAGGTTTATTCAATTTTTTTCATCCAAGAACTAGAAAAATTGGATTGGCAACTGATTTAGGGGATTTAGTGCATCAAATATTCGTTGCTGCAACTTATTTCATTATAAGGGAGACATATTATTTGCACAAGTATGAAATAATGTAAAAATTATGATCATATTTAATAACATAGGAAAACGGAAAGTGGAGATGTGACAATATCAGCCCGCCTAATGAATATTCAAGACGACTGTTTTCACAATATATTGCTAAACTTTAAATTTCAATGACTTAATATTACTTGCTATCCGATTTTGATAAAATTTTCGGCACATTGCTCAGTGAATTCTACTGTATGTATTAAAATATAAATATTTTCAGCCCGGACCATCCCTTTTACACGTTTAAGTGCCATCGACTTGGCGAGAAACTTAATCATGCCATGTCCACATAGGCTATATGACCTTTTATAAGATATCATATCTCGTCATGGCGACATATAACTTTTTATAAGTCGACTTGAAGAAAACGAAGTACAATTGCACGAAAACGTGTCCCTAGCACGCTATAAGTGGTAATTACCTAGACAAAATCACTGGTCTTCGTTTTCCAGACCCCCAACAACACGTCTGGAAAACGAAGATCGAAGACCGGGGACATGCGTTATGTCAATGGTATAAAATTTTTAATGCCAGCTGAGCTGAGCGCGATATATTGCTCAATCAATTATCATTCACATCACGATATCCATACAATTAATCATTAACTTATCAGCCAATTATAACTGATTACATATCCAATATCAGAATATTCCTGAATTTGATCTGAATATAATAATGGTTTATTTTAGCTAGACGGATGCGATGGCCCCGGTCTTCTGTCTTCGTTTTCCAGACACCCAACAACAGGTCTGGAAAACGAAGATCGAAGACCGGGGACATGCGTTATGTCAATGGTATAAAATTTTAATGCCAGCTGAGCTGAGCGCGATATATTGCTCAATCAATTATCATTCACATTACGATATCCATACAATTAATCATTAACCAATCATAATTCATTACATATCCAATATCAGAATATTCCTGAATTTGATCTGAATATAATAATGGTTTATTTTAGCTAGACGGATGCGATGGCCCCGGTCTTCTGTCTTCGTTTTCCAGACACCCAACAACAGGTCTGGAAAACGAAGATCGAAGACCGGGGACATGCGTTATGTCAATGGTATAAAATTTTAATGCCAGCTGAGCTGAGCGCGATATATTGCTCAATCAATTATCATTCACATTACGATATCCATACAATTAATCATTAACCAATCATAATTCATTACATATCCAATATCAGAATATTCCTGAATTTGATCTGAATATAATAATGGTTTATTTTAGCTAGACGGATGCGATGGCCCCGGTCTTCTGTCTTCGTTTTCCAGACACCCAACAACAGGTCTGGAAAACGAAGATCGAAGACCGGGGACATGCGTTATGTCAATGGTATAAAATTTTAATGCCAGCTGAGCTGAGTGCGATATATTGCTCAATCAATTATCATTCACATTACGATATCCATACAATTAATCATTAACCAATCATAATTCATTACATATCCAATATCAGAATATTCCTGAATTTGATCTGAATATAATAATGGTTTATTTTAGCTAGACGGATGCGATGGCCCCGGTCTTCTGTCTTCGTTTTCCAGACACCCAACAACAGGTCTGGAAAACGAAGATCGAAGACCGGGGACATGCGTTATGTCAATGGTATAAAATTTTAATGCCAGCTGAGCTGAGCGCGATATATTGCTCAATCAATTATCATTCACATTACGATATCCATACAATTAATCATTAACCAATCACAATTCATTACATATCCAATATCAGAATATTCCTGAATTTGATCTGAATATAATAATGGTTTATTTTAGCTAGACGGATGCGATGGCCCCTGTCTTCTGTCTTCGTTTTCCAGACACCCAACAACAGGTCTGGAAAACGAAGATCGAAGACCGGGGACATGCGTTATGTCAATGGTATAAAATTTCAATGCCAGCTGAGCTGAGCGCGATATATTGCTCAATCAATTATCATTCACATTACGATATCCATACAATTAATCATTAACCAATCATAATTCATTACATATCCAATATCAGAATATTCCTGAATTTGATCTGAATATAATAATGGTTTATTTTAGCTAGACGGATGCGATGGCCCCGGTCTTCTGTCTTCGTTTTCCAGACACCCAACAACAGGTCTGGAAAACGAAGATCGAAGACCGGGGACATGCGTTATGTCAATGGTATAAAATTTTAATGCCAGCTGAGCTGAGCGCGATATATTGCTCAATCAATTATCATTCACATTACGATATCCATACAATTAATCATTAACCAATCATAATTCATTACATATCCAATATCAGAATATTCCTGAATTTGATCTGAATATAATAATGGTTTATTTTAGCTAGACGGATGCGATGGCCCCGGTCTTCTGTCTTCGTTTTCCAGACACCCAACAACAGGTCTGGAAAACGAAGATCGAAGACCGGGGACATGCGTTATGTCAATGGTATAAAATTTTAATGCCAGCTGAGCTGAGCGCGATATATTGCTCAATCAATTATCATTCACATTACGATATCCATACAATTAATCATTAACCAATCATAATTCATTACATATCCAATATCAGAATATTCCTGAATTTGATCTGAATATAATAATGGTTTATTTTAGCTAGACGGATGCGATGGCCCCGGTCTTCTGTCTTCGTTTTCCAGACACCCAACAACAGGTCTGGAAAACGAAGATCGAAGACCGGGGACATGCGTTATGTCAATGGGAGAACATGTGTAGGGGGCAAGGTCCAAAGTCCATTCTAACCCGCGCACGTGTTTTGTACACACTTTGCACTGCTTTGTACACGCTTCGTGCGTGAACTACAAACGCTTTCACACGAGTGTGATACGTGTCCCCGGTCTTCGGTCTTCGGTCTTCGTTTTCCAGACACCCGTCCAGGCACTGTTCTATTAGGCCTACTTCACCAATTATTTATCATCATCAATCACCTCCATGGAAATTGTCAAATTGCATCATCCTATTAGACAAAATGTACAACCCAAAAAAAATTGTAAATCTACAAATATGAAATATGAATATCACACTAAAGAATGAATAAAATGAATTTTATAAAATATAACTCATGAAAAATAAATATTGCTTTGTTTATGAACAAATAGGAAATAAAAAGGCAATTTAATTACTAGTAGATCAAGGACATGTCCTAATTTTATAAATTTGCCCAAAGTACATAACTTTTGACATTGGTTCTATTTTAGACTCGAGAGCCTGTATATTTAAGAAGTGTATGTTCCGTACAGATCCTACCTCTTTGTGGCTCAGGTTATTTTTATTTAATGTAAACATGGTTAACATTCAATGCATGTAATGTATCTGTAATGGGTTAGTTTAACTTTTATACCTGGATGAGAATCTGCAAAATGATGCATGCACTTATGATCATCATCTTGAACCATATAGGTAGACCTCTATACTGTTTTTCTTGTCCTTCAAACTCAACCTGTTTTTCTTTTTCTTCAAACTCAACCTGTTTGTGAAAGAAAAGAGAGTACAATAATAAGAAGTGATATTTTTCATGGCCGTATGTATAGGGGAGGGATTTGGGTAAGAGATGAAATGTGAAAACCTTCATCAAAAAAAGAATTGCATGACATCCTTCAATTTTATTTTAGAAAATGCACAAAACGGCCATAGGTAATATTGGTTACTTCTGGCCCTCGCTTTCTGAATTTTAGGTTTCTCTAAATTTTTTCAAATGTCTGCCCTCCCCCCAAAAAAGAAACATCTGCATCTTTTTATTTCCGAATCTTATTTCATTTGACTTTAACATAATTTCATCTCATGCACTAGGTCTAGATCTATTTGTAAGAAAGTATAGATCTAGTCCAAGACTCAGAGCTGTGCAACAGCATTCGCGTATCTAAATTACTCGTACTTTCGTAGGTCTAGATCTAGATAGTAACGATGGACTCTCGATCTACCTAGACCTAGAAAGTAAAGTTTTGGTTCTAAACTGAGATCTAGGCCTATATGGATTTGATGTCTTTTATTCCTGGCTAAAAGTTTAAACTTCATTGCCATTATTGACCAAGATTAGATCTAGTCCTTGGTCCACTGACACTGACAGGCATACTCGTACATGTAAATGGAGTCGTTTAGGCCCAGACCTAGATCTAGGCCTAAATTACAGACCTAGATCATAAGCCCTGGGCCTGGCTGGGGTAAGTGTCGCGGGTTGGGAAAGTATAATTTAGATGACTCGATTTGAATTAGGTTGGCCTAGAATTAGAAAGCATCGATGAATAAAAGTGAAGTACCGTAGGCCTAGATCTAAGTCTAAAATAATATTAATAAGAAGCAACAGTAACACTAGGCCTAGATCCTCTGTTAACCAAGTTAGAAATTAGATCTAACGTTAGGCCTATCTAGATCTAGGAGTCTAACTATAGACCCTATTTATAAATAACAATAAGTTAAAATGGGTGGGGGCTAAATGAAGAAGCCTGAAGTTATGCAAAATAAATTTGATATCTGAAACTGAAAGTGAGGATTGACACAATGACAGGCAATATATCTTCATCCACACTCCACTTCACAGTTTATTCCTGACTGGGTTTCGATCTACTGAAGATAGATGCAGATCTCCCTCTAGATCTAACGTTACAGTGTACAAAAAGAAGCTTCATTCTTCTTGCTTTAATCAATCGTGGGTTGGTCCTTGTTAATTGGAGGTGAACCAAACCGGCCCGAAATTCTCTCGATGACCAATCGGCTAGGAGCCCGTACAAAATACATGTGGTTAACACAGCGGCATAACCGCAACACTGCAAGCAACATACAGGCTGCACTGGGCGACGATGACAATCTAACTTCAATTTCAAAGACCAAATTCTGCTTTCCTTTAACAGAAGAATGATAGTAAACTCTCTAATTTGGTAGAGAAATAACCTAAGATCACAAAATACAGTGTGAAATTTGTAAATAGTGCACTGAATTCATGTGGTTATATCAATTTATACGTACTCACCGGAGTGTTCGTAGGTCCATTTTTGTGTGGAAAGAAAAGTTTCAGAATGAATAAATTAGATGACGTAATGAGGTCAAATGAATAATTACTTCTGTAACACGATACCACTAGTATCGATGACAAAGAATCGGGGAAATCGCGTATTAATGACGCTCTTAGCCAATGACAAGGCCGGAATATGAATATATTTACGCTCATGAATGTCAATGGGGGCTTATTTTTGTCTTCAAATGATCGCGGTAGGCGGAGTCTAATCTCATTTGTTTTGTGCTGAACGCGCGCGCAGCTTTCGGTCTAGTAATATATTATAAGGTCTTTGGCACAGTCACTAATACGCGCCGCTGTCTTCGCATCGTGCAGGCAGTCTACGTGTATAGTGGCGGGCTGCTACATTGCGGTACAGGGGTGTTCAACTTATATATCTGAGCGCACTCAGCTGCGTGTTTTCACTTCTTCTCCTTTCTCTCCTTTTCTTGTCATTTTTCCTCGCATTACTTGTTTTCATAAATTTCCCTTTCACTTTCCTTGTTTTCTCACTCCCTTCAGTTTTGTAACTCTTCTTGATCACTTGCATTCATTGGCACACCCCCAGGTCAAAAATGGTACGGTTCTATCCAACATACACTCAAGTCGTCGCTGTACGAATAGTGAAATTCTTCACGCGCTGCGTTGCCTAGCTATGCGTGTTTACTGTGTACTGTACTGTGTACACACAATGCAATCGGCTGAACCGGCCGCCAAATTATAGTGACCAAAATTGCAACAGCTTTTGCAAATGTGAAAAGTGACAGAGGTTTTTTTATCCAATCAAAATCATTCTTAGGTATTCGCAATCTACAGCATTTTCTGCAAAATGTCTTTTTTTGATAGGGTCTATTGTGACGTATATATTTTTTTTACAACAATGTGAAGTCGCACCAAACGTTTCGTTTCCCGCTCTTGCCCATTGGCTCATGTACAAATGGATTTCCAAAATCATCAAGAAAGGTTCCAAAAACCTCAAAAGTGACAGAACTTAATTTGACTAAAATTGACTGAAAATAATATCATGTTCAAGGTGAGAATCTGCTCTATTCTATTCTGTTTTGATAGATCACCTTGTTGACGCGTTTGGGAGATATCTTAGTAAATCCCTCAAAAACTGCGTATTTTCTATTATTCTCCATAGGGAAATAATTTAACACGCTACGCACTGCAAAAAAGGAGCGCAAACAAATTGATATGGAGGGACTTTAATTCACTTATAACAGAGAAATGTGTACTGAGTACTCCTGTTGAATGCTCTGATGAAAATTATATGAGTTTCACATTCATTTGAACGGGAGGACAAGATTATTGCATATATCGAGTGCATTATCCATAAATCATACTACCATTGCGACCCCTGCCCGGCCGATGGTTCAGGCATGACGATCCTGAGTGACGTCACCGATAGAGACCTCAAATGCCAGGACAGCCTATTCGACAACTAACTTCATCTAGTAAAAAACACGTATTGAAGATATCCAATGGGAAAATGGCTTTCATTTTCATGAAATATACATTCCGTTCCTCAATAAATCTTTAACCCCGTCGTTAACTGCCCATTCATTCTCGAGCAATGGGGGAATGAATACAGAGTGTCTCAAAGTTTGTGTGAAAAAAGGTGCATTTTCCATAGAACTTCTGCCAAAAATCAATGCGTAAGGGAAAGATTAGCCCCAAAACACGAATAGATGAGTTAATCAAATGGAATGAATCATGAAAATCAGTGAAATATAGTTTCTTTTGTACTCATTACTGAATACCCCGACTTGATACGATTAATTTTTCCCCCTCTCCATCAACTTTTAAGAAAAAGGGTGCATATTTTCATAAAAATATCATGTGTTATATCGACGGACGCCCGTGCGTACGAGCAGGAGGAAGCCAAATGTCTCGTATTTTTCATAATAGCCAATGACACTTTTATTAGAACGTTAGATGACACTCAAGTATAATTACTGGCTATTTTAAAGTTATGGACTAGCTTTGAAAAAAGGTTTGACTTTTAATTAAAACATGCACTTTTACTAAGGAACGGTGTAAAAGCTCCTTGCTTCACAAGTCATGATTATTTCAAACATAATTTGTATTCGACATTTTCGCCCACCCCCTGAAAAAATGTACTGTTTAAGAAATAACATTTCATTCCCACTCTCCATGAATCATTTCACTGCTATGAATATATACTTAACTTTTTCATTAAAAAACATAGTTCATGTGTTTTTTAATGAAATATTAAACTTTTCCACAACTTACATTTTTTGTGAAAAGTGAAAAATATTTTTTCTTGAAGTGGAATATCATTATCATGTTTGTGGAAAGATAAATGTTTTTTTCGTAAAAGGAAAATATATGGCTTTATACAAGAGAAAATATGTATATTTCTCAATATATGAAATGAAATATATCATTTGTTGGAGTAAAATGAATTTTATTTTTTAAATCTTAGTTTAAGGCGTCCCATAGTTCTGGCCTGTGATCGAAATTGAAATCATGCACCGGTATTTGAAATTGTAACATATGTGTAAGTCATTTGTAATAAAGTTAGTTCTGATTAATAATTTTCTGAAATAGAATAGAAAATGTAAATAGAGAGTGTGCCTTTCATATTACGGCATCATACTTTAATTTAAAAATATTATACCGTACTGCCATGTTTTGCACTTAGTTTAAGTTTCAGCAAGGGCGGCATTGAGGGCAATGACCGGTCTGAGTCATCAGTGTCTGCCAGCGCATGCCAGCTCCGGCCCTCGCCGCAACTTCGGGCGCGGGCCGAGCTCCTGCTAAGATTGACGGCGCGACGCTCAAAGCTTTTGACATAATTCACACAACATCGTCTATAAACTTTAGATCTAAATTAACTAAGATTCTGAGTAGTAACTTAGATTATTTGGCATTATCGTGATATTGGGAACCACCGTTCACTTTGTACAGCTACAGTAGCGCTTTTATTCAGTCACACGCCCATTCACTTGACTTTGTTTTGTTGTACACAAGTGCACGTACACAAATCTACGAGTGGTTCCCAAAACCAGGATTTGGCTTATTATTTAGAATAACGTGACCAAATCATGGTTTCGCCTTCAAGTTCAGGAACCACTCGTCGATTTGTACGCGCACTTGTACAGTCTAGTGAATGGTCAATGGAGGTGGAATGGAAGAAGTATGGCCATGATGGCTGTGAGTGTGAGTCCAAACTTTGCGCGTGTCCATACTTCGCGGACGGTCATTATCTCAAAAACAAGCCAGTATTCTTAAAATCTGACATCATCAACGTGAAAAGCAACCTAAAATTACCCTTGGGTGAAAGTTTTTTTAGGATGAGTTCAGTATTTATTAAATCTCCACAAAAGCATTGGTGCGCGAAGTTAGGTCACACTATTTCTGAACGGTTTTCCAGCACAGCCACAGATCGCCGATCGGAATAGAATTTTGAGATCGCGTCATCGCGATACCGACCTACTTTACATTTTCGTCCATGATTTTATAGTTTACGATCTTGCCGTCAATGTGGTAACTATTCCTTGAATTGGTTTTGTATAAATTATAAATAATTTGTGAACAAAATTGAGCCTGATGAATGTTTTTGAAAAGTGCGCGAAGTTGGGACACCCCATCATACTAGGAACCGTGCATGTGACTGAATAAAGCACTGCTGTATGAAGTGAATGGTGGTAAGTGGGTCCCAATATCATGAAATATAATGCCGGTAAAGTTTAGTAAAATTAGATGATTGAAATCGTGGCCGGGCATGAATATTTTAAGGAAGATCAAGCTTCGCCGACTTTCGGTCTCTGTAAATGTAAAATTAGTTGTTCCGTTGCCGTTAGCTCCTCTCATACAGTCAGAGACCGAAGACACTCAATCTGCAGTGGGACTCAATGTCCATATGTTTATGTATTATACTATTAAGTTTGGACAAACCAAGGAAGTGGAAATTGCACGACAGCCAAAGTAAATCACTGTTTTCATGGTTGTCCTTATAACTTATGTCTTCCCTGTTTTGGTGCATTTCAGGCCAAAACATAATTTTCTTTATTTTGGTCCAGTTCTATATATTTTTATGAAATAAAGACAAAAATAGATGAGCCCTGCACTGCCGGGGGGGGGGACTTTGCATTGTTTACCCCCTAATGGTGTCTGCACCATCGCGAGCCATCTGTGCATGTATACTATACGAGGAGAATTTTTTTTTTAATGTTAAAAACTCCTTGAAATTCACTCGAACTCTATGATGCAACTTTAACCAGAGCAAATTAAGTTATTGTTTTTTTCTGCTGCACATCCATATTCCATTTCATATTTCATTTGTTGTAACATACAATTCTCCTATTCCTCTTTAATATTGATGTTACATTGCTTTTATTTGTAATGATCCTAACCCTCTTATAGTTAGACATACATTTATAACTGATTGCCATTTTTTTTCACTCGATTTTCTATTGTGCCAGAATTATTTCATTGTTCATTGTTTTTATCAGCGAATAAATTATACAATTAGTAGTATCAAAATTAGTTACTGTTCCCTTTTGATAATTTAAAATATTTTAGTTTGATTGATATTACCATTTAAGTAACAATATTTGTTTATTTATGTTACTAGGTATTGTTATCTTTGATTTAGATTTTGACTTTATTTTCATGTATGATGTGATGATTTATGCTATTCTTTATGTTTTCATCAGGTCATTGATGAAAAACAGTTTTATACTGATCATTTGTACCTGATTAAATATGTTCTAATAAATAAATAAATAAATTTCCAACTAGGAATATGTTATAGAACAACAACATTACGGAAATGACAAGGCTCATTGTTTGGTCTGTACTCGTTGGGCACCAAAAAGCTACCCGAGAGCTTTGCCATTGGCTTTGATGGGCTGTCACCCTCTTATTCTTAATGGTTTTGTTGAAACAGACAGGTACTCAACGTGACCAAGGCATACCTTATAGATCTGAAGAAGCCACAGGATCACCCACAATGCAGCAGTCATTCCGTCAGCTTGAAGAGAGAAACCTCTCTGTAGAGGTTACCCTTATGCAGTGGTCCCCCAAGATGGATCTCATTGCCCTAGCCAATGAAAATGGAGAGGTATGTTCCTACAGAGTGTAGTATATTAACAATAAATTACCAATTGGTCTACACCAGGGTTGGGCTCAATTAATTTCTTCAATTACAATTACATAATTGAAGAAATTTTCAATTACAAGTACTTTTCAATTAAATTACATTTAAAAAATTACAATTACAACTTGCTTTTGCCAATTACAATTACTCAAAAAATGTAATTAATTACATATTTAATCAATTACCTCGTAATTAGCCCAACCCTGTTCCTACACTCACTCTTTTACTTCCTGTTTTGTCCCAACTTACTTGGTCTTATTTTTTCATCTACAAACCGCTGTCACATGGTAAGGTCAAAGTTCATTTTCAGGTCAACATAAAATTTTACGTGCAAGGCTCTTATGACAAGTGTTGTTCCATCCCAGTCATTTCACAATGAAGTTCGATACAATTCTGTTGCGTGCCCTCGCAAATCCCGATATTTCTGGTTATTTTCATAAGTGGGCGAGACACAAAATTGCTTTTGCCTTGTCTTAATTCATCTACAAATGGCTGTCTAACCGTTTGGTCTAATTGCTTTGTAGCCCATTTACCATTTTGTTTAATTTACAGTTAGGCTCCAGCCATTTCATAGAAAAGAAATGAAATACAAACTGTTTAAACTGGATATTTGTAATTCATTGAAAATTAGAATTGAGTCTGATTTCTGTATTTGTGTTTTGATTTTATTGTATTCTGCAGCAAGGCCCTTACTAGTTCTTGAGATTGAGTTTTGGAAGAAATGTTTGTTGATTATAGTGCACCTCAAAATCACTGGATATGCTGTGAGAATTTTGTATCTCCCATTGTGCTTCTCACTTCAATCTTAATCACTATTGTTCAGTCAAAATATTATTGTTGTATTTTGAATGTCAGGGCTTTTGAAGATAAGTCATTTGCAATAAATCTATTGATTATTGCTTTCACCCCTCTTACAACAGAAGCTTCTATTCAGAATGAATTTCAGGATCCGACTGACTACAAATGTTTGATAAGAATTTTAGGGGAAAAAATTGTAATTCATGTTTATTTTATTAATTTCCATCAAATGTGAAACTTTATACTCATTTCCATGTTTTTCCTTAGTCTCCTGTTAGATCCTGGTATTAAAAGTAAGAAAAGGTCATTGGTAAAGGAAAATTCAGCAAGGAATTTGGGATTCACTTTGTTCTTGAATGTGCAAGTAGGACAATCTGATTATTTTGGGACTTTTCGTAAATAATTGCTTTAGTCATCATCATTCATTTCATATAGAATACAGACCTGCCAACTCTCCCTATTTAATATCCATCCCTATTTCTGGTGAAAGAGCCACTCAACCACCATGTCTTGACTTTCTGTTACCGGTAAAAAAAAATGTCTACTAAAAGTGAATAGGAAACTGGAATTTTTCTATTTTCAACCTTTCGTTTCCTATTTGCGTGTTAGGCTTCAGATTCAGCAGGTATGCTAGCTGAGAATAGTATATCAATTTTAAGGGTATCTGAAAAAAAATTCCCATCCATCTGTCATCAGAAATCAAAGCAATGTCTCATTGTATGAATTGAATTCAAGCTTTATTACTCTTTATGGGAAATTTGCCATTCACCGATGCATTAAAAAATCATATGTTTACAAAGAAAATGAAGTTTACGGGTGAGACGACAAATATAAATCATGATGTTGGCAGAAATAATCAACTTGATTTTAAATACTGGGTTGTAACATTTATAATCATAACTGCTGAATGAGAATATAGAATCCAGGAATGCATCTGATGGCTCATTGATACATTGGTGTGTTTGTGTCAGCAGAAATAATCAACTTGATTTAAACACAGGGTTAATGTCTTGTAACATTAATCATAACTAATGAATGAAGAACATAGAATTCAGGAATGCATCTGATGGCTCATTGATACATTGGTGTGTTTGTGTCAGCAGAAATAATCAACTAAATTTAAACACAGGGTTAATGTCTTGTAACATTAATCATAACTACTGAATGAAGAACATAGAATCCAGGAATGCATCTGATGGCTCATTGATACTACTGAAATAATCAACTAAATTTAAACACAGGGTTAATGTCTTGTAACATTAATCATAACTACTGAATGAAGAACATAGAATTCAGGAATGCATCTGATGGCTCATTGATATATTGGTGTGTTTGTGTCAGCAGAAATAATCAACTTGATTTAAACACAGGGTTAATGTCTTGTAACATTAATCATAACTAATGAATGAAGAACATAGAATCCAGGAATGCATCTGATGGCTCATTGATACATTGGTGTGTTTGTGTCAGCAGAAATAATCAACTAAATTTAAACACAGGGTTAATGTCTTGTAACATTAATCATAACTAATGAATGAAGAACATAGAATTCAGGAATGCATCTGATGGCACATTGATACTACTGAAATAATCAACGAAATTTAAACACAGGGTTAATGTCTTGTAACATTAATCATAACTACTGAATGAAGAACATAGAATTCAGGAATGCATCTGATGGCTCATTGATACATTGGTGTGTTTGTGTCAGCAGAAATAATCAACTTGATTTAAACACAGGGTTAATGTCTTGTAACATTAATCATAACTGATGAATGAAGAACATAGAATTCAGGAATGCATCTGCTGGCTCATTGATACATTGGTGTGTTTGTGTCAGCAGAAATAATCAACTTGATTTAAACACAGGGTTAATGTCTTGTAACATTAATCATAACTACTGAATGAAGAACATAGAATTCAGGAATGCATCTGATGGCTCATTGATACAACTGAAATAATCAACTAAATTTAAACACAGGGTTAATGTCTTGTAACATTAATCATAACTAATGAATGAAGAACATAGAATCCAGAAATGCATCTGATGGCTCATTGATACATTGGTGTGTTTGTGTCAGCAGAAATAATCAACTTGATTTAAACACAGGGTTAATGTCTTGTAACATTAATCATAACTACTGAATGAAGAATACAGAATCCAGGAATGCATCTGATGGCTCATTGATATATTGGTATGTTTGTGTCAGCAGAAATAATCAACTACTAAATCTAAACACAGGGTTAATGTCTTGTAACAGTAATCATAACTAATGAATGAAGAACATAGAATTCAGGAATGCATCTGATGGCTCATTGATACATTGGTGTGTTTGTGTCAGCAGAAATAATCAACTTGATTTAAACACAGGGTTAATGTCTTGTAACATTAATCATAACTACTGAATGAAGAATATAGAATCCAGGAATGCATCTGATGGCTCATTGATACATTGGTGTGTTTGTGTCAGCAGAAATAATCAACTACTAAATCTAAACACAGGGTTAATGTCTTGTAACATTAATCATAACTAATGAATGAAGAACATAGAATCCAGGAATGCATCTGATGGCTCATTGATACTACTGAAATAATCAACTAAATTTAAACACAGGGTTAATGTCTTGTAACATTAATCATAACTACTGAATGAAGAACATAGAATTCAGGAATGCATCTGATGGCTCATTGATATATTGGTGTGTTTGTGTCAGCAGAAATAATCAACTTGATTTAAACACAGGGTTAATGTCTTGTAACATTAATCATAACTACTGAATGAAGAACATAGAATTCAGGAATGCATCTGATGGCTCATTGATACATTGGTGTGTTTGTGTCAGCAGAAATAATCAACTTGATTTAAACACAGGGTTAATGTCTTGTAACATTAATCATAACTAATGAATGAAGAACATAGAATCCAGGAATGCATCTGATGGCTCATTGATACATTGGTGTGTTTGTGTCAGCTGAAATAATCAACTTGATTTAAACACAGGGTTAATGTCTTGTAACATTAATCATAACTAATGAATGAAGAACATAGAATCCAGAAATGCATCTGATGGCTCATTGATATATTGGTGTGTTTGTGTCAGCTGAAATAATCAACTAAATTTAAACACAGGGTTAATGTCTTGTAACATTAATCATAACTAATGAATGAAGAACATAGAATTCAGGAATGCATCTGATGGCACATTGATACTACTGAAATAATCAACGAAATTTAAACACAGGGTTAATGTCTTGTAACATTAATCATAACTACTGAATGAAGAACATAGAATCCAGGAATGCATCTGATGGCTCATTGATACATTGGTGTGTTTGTGTCAGCAGAAATAATCAACTAAATTTAAACACAGGGTAAATGTCTTGTAACATTAATCATAACTAATGAATGAAGAACATAGAATTCAGGAATGCATCTGATGGCTCATTGATACTACTGAAATAATCAACTTGATTTAAACACAGGGTTAATGTCTTGTAACATTAATCATAACTACTGAATGAAGAACATAGAATCCAGGAATGCATCTGATGGCTCATTGATACATTGGTGTGTTTGTGTCAGCAGAAATAATCAACTAAATTTAAACACAGGGTAAATGTCTTGTAACATTAATCATAACTACTGAATGAAGAACATAGAATCCAGGAATGCATCTGATGGCTCATTGATACATTGGTGTGTTTGTGTCAGCAGAAATAATCAACTTGATTTAAACACAGGGTTAATGTCTTGTAACATTAATCATAACTACTGAATGAAGAACATAGAATCCAGGAATGCATCTGATGGCTCATTGATATATTGGTGTGTTTGTGTCAGCAGAAATAATCAACTTGATTTAAACACAGGGTTAATGTCTTGTAACATTAATCATAACTACTGAATGAAGAACATAGAATTCAGGAATGCATCTGATGGCTCATTGATACATTGGTGTGTTTGTGTCAGCAGAAATAATCAACTAAATTTAAACACAGGGTTAATGTCTTGTAACATTAATCATAACTAATGAATGAAGAACATAGAATTCAGGAATGCATCTGATGGCACATTGATACTACTGAAATAATCAACTAAATTTAAACACAGGGTTAATGTCTTGTAACATTAATCATAACTAATGAATGAAGAACATAGAATTCAGGAATGCATCTGATGGCTCATTGATACATTGGTGTGTTTGTGTCAGCAGAAATAATCAACTTGATTTAAACACAGGGTTAATGTCTTGTAACATTAATCATAACTGATGAATGAAGAACATAGAATCCAGGAATGCATCTGATGGCTCATTGATACATTGGTGTGTTTGTGTCAGCAGAAATAATCAACTTGATTTAAACACAGGGTTAATGTCTTGTAACATTAATCATAACTAATGAATGAAGAACATAGAATTCAGAAATGCATCTGATGGCTCATTGATATATTGGTGTGTTTGTGTCAGCTGAAATAATCAACTTGATTTAAACACAGGGTTAATGTCTTGTAACATTAATCATAACTGATGAATGAAGAACATGGAATCCAGAAATGCATCTGATGGCTCATTGATATATTGGTGTGTTTGTGTCAGCTGAAATAATCAACTAAATTTAAACACAGGGTTAATGTCTTGTAACATTAATCATAACTAATGAATGAAGAACATAGAATCCAGGAATGCATCTGATGGCTCATTGATACTACTGAAATAATCAACTAAATTTAAACACAGGGTTAATGTTTTGTAACATTAATCATAACTGATGAATGAAGAACATAGAATCCAGAAATGCATCTGATGGCTCATTGATACATTGGTGTGTTTGTGTCAGCAGAAGTAATCAACTTCATTTAAACACAGGGTTAATGTGTTGTAACATTAATCATAACTACTGAATGAAGAACATAGAATTCAGGAATGCATCTGATGGCTCATTGATACATTGGTGTGTTTGTGTCAGCAGAAATAATCAACTTGATTTAAACACAGGGTTAATGTCTTGTAACATTAATCATAACTACTGAATGAAGAACATAGAATTCAGGAATGCATCTGCTGGCTCATTGATACATTGGTGTGTTTGTGTCAGCAGAAATAATCAACTTGATTTAAACACAGGGTTAATGTCTTGTAACATTAATCATAACTACTGAATGAAGAACATAGAATCCAGGAATGCATCTGATGGCTCATTGATATATTGGTGTGTTTGTGTCAGCAGAAATAATCAACTAAATTTAAACACAGGGTTAATGTCTTGTAACATTAATCATAACTACTGAATGAAGAACATAGAATTCAGGAATGCATCTGATGGCTCATTGATACATTGGTGTGTTTGTGTCAGCAGAAATAATCAACTTGATTTAAACACAGGGTTAATGTCTTGTAACATTAATCATAACTACTGAATGAAGAACATAGAATCCAGGAATGCATCTGATGGCTCATTGATACATTGGTGTGTTTGTGTCAGCAGAAATAATCAACTTAATTTAAACACAGGGTTAATGTCTTGTAACATTAATCATAACTACTGAATGAAGAACATAGAATTCAGGAATGCATCTGATGGCTCATTGATACTACTGAAATAATCAACTAAATTTAAACACAGGGTTAATGTCTTGTAACATTAATCATAACTACTGAATGAAGAACATAGAATCCAGGAATGCATCTGATGGCTCATTGATACATTGGTGTGTTTGTGTCAGCAGAAATAATCAACTTGATTTAAACACAGGGTTAATGTCTTGTAACATTAATCATAACTACTGAATGAAGAACATAGAATCCAGGAATGCATCTGATGGCTCATTGATACATTGGTGTGTTTGTGTCAGCAGAAATAATCAACTAGATTTAAACACAGGGTTAATGTCTTGTAACATTAATCATAACTGATGAATGAAGAACATAGAATCCAGGAATGCATCTGATGGCTCATTGATACATTGGTGTGTTTGTGTCAGCAGAAATAATCAACTAGATTTAAACACAGGGTTAATGTCTTGTAACATTAATCATAACTGATGAATGAAGAACATAGAATTCAGGAATGCATCTGATGGCTCATTGATACTACTGAAATAATCAACTAAATTTAAACACAGGGTTAATGTCTTGTAACATTAATCATAACTACTGAATGAAGAACATAGAATCCAGGAATGCATCTGATGGCTCATTGATACATTGGTGTGTTTGTGTCAGCAGAAGTAATCAACTAAATTTAAACACAGGGTTAATGTCTTGTAACATTAATCATAACTACTGAATGAAGAACATAGAATCCAGGAATGCATCTGATGGCTCATTGATACATTGGTGTGTTTGTGTCAGCAGAAGTAATCAACTTCATTTAAACACAGGGTTAATGTCTTGTAACATTAATCATAACTACTGAATGAAGAACATAGAATTCAGGAATGCATCTGATGGCTCATTGATACATTGGTGTGTTTGTGTCAGCAGAAGTAATCAACTTCATTTAAACACAGGGTTAATGTCTTGTAACATTAATCATAACTACTGAATGAAGAACATAGAATTCAGGAATGCATCTGATGGCTCATTGATACATTGGTGTGTTTGTGTCAGCAGAAGTAATCAACTTCATTTAAACACAGGGTTAATGTCTTGTAACATTAATCATAACTACTGAATGAAGAACATAGAATCCAGGAATGCATCTGATGGCTCATTGATACATTGGTGTGTTTGTGTCAGCAGAAATAATCAACTAGATTTAAACACAGGGTTAATGTCTTGTAACATTAATCATAACTGATGAATGAAGAACATAGAATCCAGGAATGCATCTGATGGCTCATTGATACATTGGTGTGTTTGTGTCAGCAGAAATAATCAACTAGATTTAAACACAGGGTTAATGTCTTGTAACATTAATCATAACTACTGAATGAAGAACATAGAATTCAGGAATGCATCTGATGGCACATTGATACTACTGAAATAATCAACTAAATTTAAACACAGGGTTAATGTCTTGTAACATTAATCATAACTACTGAATGAAGAACATAGAATCCAGGAATGCATCTGATGGCTCATTGATACATTGGTGTGTTTGTGTCAGCAGAAATAATCAACTAAATTTAAACACAGGGTTAATGTCTTGTAACATTAATCATAACTACTGAATGAAGAACATAGAATTCAGGAATGCATCTGATGGCTCATTGATACATTGGTGTGTTTGTGTCAGCAGAAATAATCAACTTGATTTAAACACAGGGTTAATGTCTTGTAACATTAATCATAACTACTGAATGAAGAACATAGAATTCAGGAATGCATCTGATGGCTCATTGATACATTGGTGTGTTTGTGTCAGCAGAAATAATCAACTTGATTTAAACACAGGGTTAATGTCTTGTAACATTAATCATAACTACTGAATGAAGAACATAGAATCCAGGAATGCATCTGATGGCTCATTGATATATTGGTGTGTTTGTGTCAGCAGAAATAATCAACTAAATTTAAACACAGGGTTAATGTCTTGTAACATTAATCATAACTACTGAATGAAGAACATAGAATTCAGGAATGCATCTGATGGCTCATTGATACATTGGTGTGTTTGTGTCAGCAGAAATAATCAACTTGATTTAAACACAGGGTTAATGTCTTGTAACATTAATCATAACTACTGAATGAAGAACATAGAATCCAGGAATGCATCTGATGGCTCATTGATACATTGGTGTGTTTGTGTCAGCAGAAATAATCAACTTAATTTAAACACAGGGTTAATGTCTTGTAACATTAATCATAACTACTGAATGAAGAACATAGAATTCAGGAATGCATCTGATGGCTCATTGATACTACTGAAATAATCAACTAAATTTAAACACAGGGTTAATGTCTTGTAACATTAATCATAACTACTGAATGAAGAACATAGAATCCAGGAATGCATCTGATGGCTCATTGATACATTGGTGTGTTTGTGTCAGCAGAAATAATCAACTTAATTTAAACACAGGGTTAATGTCTTGTAACATTAATCATAACTACTGAATGAAGAACATAGAATCCAGGAATGCATCTGATGGCTCATTGATATATTGGTGTGTTTGTGTCAGCAGAAATAATCAACTAGATTTAAACACAGGGTTAATGTCTTGTAACATTAATCATAACTGATGAATGAAGAACATAGAATCCAGGAATGCATCTGATGGCTCATTGATACATTGGTGTGTTTGTGTCAGCAGAAATAATCAACTAGATTTAAACACAGGGTTAATGTCTTGTAACATTAATCATAACTACTGAATGAAGAACATAGAATTCAGGAATGCATCTGATGGCACATTGATACTACTGAAATAATCAACGAAATTTAAACACAGGGTTAATGTCTTGTAACATTAATCATAACTACTGAATGAAGAACATAGAATCCAGGAATGCATCTGATGGCTCATTGATACATTGGTGTGTTTGTGTCAGCAGAAATAATCAACTAAATTTAAACACAGGGTTAATGTCTTGTAACATTAATCATAACTACTGAATGAAGAACATAGAATCCAGGAATGCATCTGATGGCTCATTGATACATTGGTGTGTTTGTGTCAGCAGAAGTAATCAACTTCATTTAAACACAGGGTTAATGTCTTGTAACATTAATCATAACTACTGAATGAAGAACATAGAATTCAGGAATGCATCTGATGGCTCATTGATACATTGGTGTGTTTGTGTCAGCAGAAGTAATCAACTTCATTTAAACACAGGGTTAATGTCTTGTAACATTAATCATAACTACTGAATGAAGAACATAGAATTCAGGAATGCATCTGATGGCTCATTGATACATTGGTGTGTTTGTGTCAGCAGAAGTAATCAACTTCATTTAAACACAGGGTTAATGTCTTGTAACATTAATCATAACTACTGAATGAAGAACATAGAATCCAGGAATGCATCTGATGGCTCATTGATACATTGGTGTGTTTGTGTCAGCAGAAATAATCAACTAGATTTAAACACAGGGTTAATGTCTTGTAACATTAATCATAACTGATGAATGAAGAACATAGAATCCAGGAATGCATCTGATGGCTCATTGATACATTGGTGTGTTTGTGTCAGCAGAAATAATCAACTAGATTTAAACACAGGGTTAATGTCTTGTAACATTAATCATAACTACTGAATGAAGAACATAGAATTCAGGAATGCATCTGATGGCACATTGATACTACTGAAATAATCAACGAAATTTAAACACAGGGTTAATGTCTTGTAACATTAATCATAACTACTGAATGAAGAACATAGAATCCAGGAATGCATCTGATGGCTCATTGATACATTGGTGTGTTTGTGTCAGCAGAAATAATCAACTAAATTTAAACACAGGGTTAATGTCTTGTAACATTAATCATAACTACTGAATGAAGAACATAGAATCCAGGAATGCATCTGATGGCTCATTGATACATTGGTGTGTTTGTGTCAGCAGAAATAATCAACTAAATTTAAACACAGGGTTAATGTCTTGTAACATTAATCATAACTACTGAATGAAGAACATAGAATCCAGGAATGCATCTGATGGCACATTGATACATTGGTGTGTTTGTGTCAGCAGAAATAACTACTAAATCTAAACACAGGGTTAATGTCTTGTAACATTAATCATAACTGATGAATGAAGAATATAGAATCCAGGAATGCATCTGATGGCTCATTGATACATTGGTGTGTTTGTGTCAGCAGAAGTAATCAACTTCATTTAAACACAGGGTTAATGTCTTGTAACATCAATCACAACTAATGAATGAAGAATATAGAATTCAGGAATGCATCTGATGGCTCATTGATACATTGGTGTGTTTGTGTCAGCAGAAATAATCAACTAAATTTAAACACAGGGTTAATGTCTTGTAACATTAATCATAACTACTGAATGAAGAACATAGAATCCAGGAATGCATCTGATGGCTCATTGATACATTGGTGTGTTTGTGTCAGCAGAAATAATCAACTAAATTTAAACACAGGGTTAATGTCTTGTAACATTAATCATAACTGATGAATGAAGAACATAGAATCCAGGAATGCATCTGATGGCTCATTGATACATTGGTGTGTTTGTGTCAGCAGAAATAATCAACTTGATTTAAACACAGGGTTAATTAATGTCTTGTAACAGTAATCATAACTAATGAATGTAGAACATGAATCCAGGAATGCATCTGATGGCTCATTGATACATTGGTGTGTTTGTGTCAGCAGAAATAATCAACTTGATTTAAACACAGGGTTAATGTTTTGTAACATTAATCATAACTACTGAATGAAGAACATAGAATCCAGGAATGCATCTGATGGCTCATTGATACATTGGTGTGTTTGTGTCAGCAGAAATAATCAACTAAATTTAAACACAGGGTTAATGTCTTGTAACATTAATCATAACTACTGAATGAAGAACATAGAATCCAGGAATGCATCTGATGGCTCATTGATACATTGGTGTGTTTGTGTCAGCAGAAATAATCAACTTGATTTAAACACAGGGTTAATGTCTTGTAACATTAATCATAACTACTGAATGAAGAACATAGAATCCAGGAATGCATCTGATGGCTCATTGATACATTGGTGTGTTTGTGTCAGCAGAAATAATCAACTAAATTTAAACACAGGGTAAATGTCTTGTAACATTAATCATAACTGATGAATGAAGAATATAGAATCTGGGTAATCAATGGTTCATTAGTTTAATTTATGGAAAAAAAAGTTTGCAAGTGTGTACTATGGATTTGGATTCTTAGCAGGCATTCGGTCATAAAAATGAGTGATGTTTCGTTTACAAAAGAAATATGTTTTTTATTATCACCAGGTTCTATTACAGAGATTGACTTGGCAACGTCAAGCTATTTGGACCTTGACACCTCCAGGGGAAGATGAGGGTAAGGAGGTCAGAGCTTTGGCTTGGAGACCAGATGGCAAGGGTGAGTTCGATCTATTAAAGGTCAAGTCCACCCCAGAAAAATGTTGATTTTGATAAATATGAAAAAAATCAAACTAGCATAACGGTGAAAAATTCATCCAAATCGGATGTAAAGTAAGAAACTTACGGCATGTTAAAGTTTCGTTATTTTTCACAAAACAGTTATATGCACAATTTAGTGATATGCAGATGAGACAGTTGATGATGTCCCTCACTCACTATTTCTTTTGTTTTTGTCTCCCCTGCGAAGCAAAGTGAGACTATAGGCGCCGCTTTTCCGGCGGCGGCGGCGGTGTCAACATCAAATCTTTACCTGAGTTTAAGTTTTTGAAATGACGTCATTACTTTAAGTATATGGACCTAGTTAATGAAACTTGGATAAGGTTAATCAAGTATCACTGAACATCCTGCATGAGTTTCACGTCACATGACCAAGGTCAAAGGTCATTTAGGGTCAATGAACTTTGGCCGAATTGGCCGAAATCTGTTGAATTCCCATCATAACTTTGAAAGTTTATGGATCTGATTCATGAAACTTGGACATAATAGTAATCAAGCATCACTGAAAATTTTGTGCAAGTTTCAGGTCTCATGATTAAGGTCAAAGGTGATTTAGGGTCAATGAACTTTGGCCGAATCGGGGGTATCTGTTGAATTACCATCATAACTTTGAAAGTTTATTGGTCTAGTTCATTAAACTTGGACATTAGAGTAATCAAGTATCACTGAACATCCTGTGCGCGTTTCAGGTCACATGACCAAGGTCAAAGGTCAATGAACTTTGGCCGAATTGGGTGTATCTGTTGAATTACCATCATAACTTTGAAAGTTTATGGATCTGATTCATGAAACTTGTACATAAGAGTAATCAAGTATCACTGAACATCCTGTTCGAGTTTCAGGTCACATGATCAAGGTCAAAGGTCATGTAAGGTCAATGATCTTTGGCCATGTTGGGGTTTTTGTTGAATAACCATCATATCTCTGTAAGTTTATTGGTCTAGTTCATAAAAAGTGGACATAAGAGTAACCATGTATCATTGAACATCTTGTGCGAGTTAGAGTAGTATTCAAAGTCAGCACTGCTGCTATATTGAACCGCGTGATGCAGGTGAGACGGCCAGAGGCATTCCACTTGTTTATTGTTTGAATTATACAATATTTCATTTTTTTAAGATTTGACAGTAAGGACCAACATGATTGAACCATATAAATTCCACATGTTCAGGGAGGAATCAATCGTATTTCACTTGACACTAAGGAGAAATTAGAATATTTCATATAATAAAATACAAAAGAAATTGTAAGTGGATTACGTCATCAGTCTCCTCATTTGCATTCCGACGAGAATGTGCATATTACTGTTTTTTTTTAATTAAGCAAAACTTTCTTATTTTACATTTGATTTGATGAAATTTTCATGGTTGTGCTTGTTGGATTTTTCTCTTTTATTTCAAATCAACCTTTTGTCAGGGTGGACTTGTCCTGTAAGTTTACTGATCACCAGGGATGAAGACTAATTTGGTTCAAATAAATAGAGGAGAAAGAAAAAAAAAACTAAATATAAGAGAAGCTAATAATATACAAATTTACCAGGCTTTGAGGAAGTATAATGGGGATTATTCATCTGAGGTTGGACTGGCAAATCTGTTTTTCGTAGGTGAGGAAGAAATAGTAGTATTGCTGGTCAAATTGAAATAAGAGCCTGGTATATTTGTTTTGTATCCTACTGTTTGCGCATGATTTTTAGACTTGCGATTGATTGCCACTCTTTCTGCAACGGGCCCCTGGAATATGTTTTCTCACCATACTGGAGTTAATTCATGTGGGATATAAAAATAATTATTGTTAAATGCTGTGGCAAAAATAGACAATTCTGACTGGTTGCCGTTATAAAGCCAAAGAAAGAAGAAGATGGATTTAAAGTAGCATACTTTGAAGGTGAAATTTCTTCTGAATGACGAATGGTGTTCCATTAATTCTGCATGACTTTTCTCATCATGAATGATAACCTCTTTCTTGAAGGCTAAATCAGATTCTCATAATTTCAATTCCCATAAGCATTGAAATCTTATCTTAGTATGCTTAGATGGAAATTCTTGTTTTTAATAAGCATCTGAATAAAAATGTCGTATATTTTTTCCAAATCTGATTACCAATAGTGTTAAAGAAAATGAACTTCGATTTATGTTATTAATAAAAGTGAAAACTGTGGGTGGGGGGTCTCAATTAGCAAAAAAAAAAAATTCAACTTTCTTGTTTAAAGTCATATGTAACTTTGGAGCAGCTTTATTAAATGACCCTCTGATATTTTCTGAGATGAAGCATCGCCATTGAATCTGATGGTAATAGCCTTGGGTTTCATAATACAAATAAATGATAACAACATGCCTCTTGAAACTCATACTCATTATCAATTTACAGTATTAGCTGTTGGCTACCAGTCAGGAAGGCTTCTCCTGTGCAGAGTAGAAAAAGCAGAGGTCATCCACACCACTCATGTTGACCAGCCAATCACATGCATGCAGTGGACTGAAGCTCTGGACAAAGATTTGGATAGTGAAGCCAATGGTCAGTCTTCATCGGTCAAGGCAGAGTTAGGGGTTACCCCTGATGCAGCCAATGAGAATCTCTCCGAGAAGTTCCTGCCCAAGCTTCCCTCTCTATCAAAAATGTGAGTGTGAACATATTTTTACATAAATTTCTTGCAGCTTTATTATACAAATAATGGATGCAGCCGAGTGCGACAGTGGAAATGCAGAGCACGCGAGGTTTCTTTAGATAGGTGCAGCTCTGTGCATGAGCCGCTGGCGGCGAGTGCCCAGTGTGCACCATCTGAAGAATCTGAGATTTCTCTACATTTATTGTTACGCATGACAGAGCAAGTGCATTATTTGTTCTATAAAAAAGCAACATGTCGCAGTAACAAATTCTTAAAAAGTTACAATACAGTTTTGTTGGACTTCTCCTGGAATTCTACCGCACTGGTTTGCTTGAGCGTGCACTGTCAATTTTCATTGCATACCTTTTGTACTGCCGTGCAGTGCACCAAAAAAGTTGGATGTCATGTGATGCGTATTGGCCAATGGCAATGCTTGAAATAATACACCTATTTTTTAACAAGATATATGGCACTATGTGAATGCCTATTACAATATTCATATCATGGCAAAGGTGTCTGTTCTTTTTCACAGTTGGGGCTCTTCCTTTTTTCACAGATGACTGATGAAATAAAGATTAAACTCTTATCCATAATTATTTCTTTTTCTTGCAGTTCATCTATCAAGAGTTACATTGATGACAATGTAGAAGATGCAAAGAAGCTCAAGGAACAGAAGAGGTAAGGAATGCTTCCTCTACAAAAGAATTAACTGCTTTTTTGGCCAAAGTATCATATTCTGATGAATGGATATCAAAAAATTGTAATGCAATGAAATTGATTTTAAGGTAATGTCCCTTTTCTATCTATTACATCACTATTAAACAAGAAAAGTTGACAAAGGGCTGAGGAGAAGGGTATTGAGGCCATTACATAAGGCAGGTTATTATGTCATGGGACCCGGTGGCCTTAGATTAATATTTGAAAAATATTTTGTTGGTGTACTTGATCATTTGGTCCTTGATTATTTGCTTTAGATATGGTGTATGAGGTGTATTAAATTGAAGGGTTTGCCTGAGAAAGGCCAAAAATTTTGTCCCTAGTTTTAACATTACAGTTTATAAGAACCATTCACCATTTGGAATTTTTTCAGAGATATGTACAGATCCTGATAAAACGCTCTTGGACAGGTATCAGTTTTCACTTCAAAACTGAAGTATATAAAGGTCAAGTCCACCCCAGAAAATTGTTGATTTGAATCGATAGAGAAAAATCAAACAAACATAGCGCTGCAAATTTCATCAAAATCGGATGTAAAATACGAAAGTTATGACATTTTTAAGTTTCGCTTATTTTTCACAAAACAGTTAAATGCACAACTCAGCAATATGCAAATGAGAGAATCGATGATGTCCATGACTCACTATTTTTTTGTATTGTTTGAATAATACAATATTTCAATTTTTACAGATTTGATAATAAGGATCAACTTAACTTAAACACAAACTGTTAAAATAATGGTAATTACACATGTTCAGGGAGAAATAAAAATTTGTTGCACTTGACATTTGAAATTAAGCGAAAGTTTCAAATGTCATAACTTTTTTATTTTACATCCGATTTTGATGAAACTTTCAGTGTTTTGCTTGTTGGATTTTTCTCCTTTTTTCATATCAACTTTTGGTTGGGGTGGACTTGTCCTTTAATGAATTTTGCTTCATGAACAGATTGAACATGCTAGCAGTGGGATGTCATGGCGGAACCCTGACTCTGCTTGCTTTTGGAGTAGCACCAATCGTCAATGTAGATATGTCACAGTTCATTCAAACAACCAAGGTAGGTAAACATATATTCATCCAAAATAATGTATTACAGTATTTTTAGTTCCTAGTCCTTGGAAAGACTCGCCACTTGGTGTAATGTCAACCATTTCCATGCTCGTCCATACTTACTAGCATGTGAACCTTCAAACATTATCTTTCCTGTTTTTGTTTGTTTATCTTTTTTACTGCTGATATTTTTGTTTCTTGTTGTTTCCTGCATGTTTATGTTTTATTAAAATATTCCTCTTTGATTGTTGTTCCGCATCTTCCGTAAAGTAATCTGCAATATATTTATATCAATCTTGCTTGTGTGTGTATGTAGTTTATGACTGAATATCTTTTAAAAAAAAGTTATATCAAATCATCTGTCTTCAATTATATATCTTGTTTGTTACATATGATGGTTTCTTATTGGATCATATGATTTGATTTTTTTGCAGCTGGACAGAATAGATCATTGAACATTGAATATTTGCCAATTGTAATGTAAAATAAACAATTGTTGTTTTGTGTACAGTGTGGAGATTTCCTTGGTGCTTCTCTGTCATCAGACCTACGCACTATCTCCATCATTGTGGAGTATTCCAATGAAGAGGATATCACTGAGATTTACCAGTCTCTACTCACAGTAAGTACAGCATTACCTCAGGCGATGGTTCGTGTAGGCTCCACTACACTTCACTACCTCCTCCGCTACACCTACCCAAACCATTGGGCGATAAGTACTCGCTCTCCAAAAACAGTGAAAACTGGGTTTCTTTTTGGTAAAAAAGGCGACTCATCATTTAAAAAAAAACATTAAGCGTACTCTAAAGTGACTAAACTTACCATTAGATTCAGACTCACTCCTTGCCCTTTCTTGTAAACGACACAGTGATTTGAAGCCGGTTTGCAGTTCCCCACACGTATTTATTCACTGCCAAATCCAAAATGGCGAACGCGAATTGCGCATGACCCACACACAATTAGTGGAGTGGAGCCTACATGAACCATCGCCTGAGGTTGTACAGCATATACATTCTGGGTAATTCCATTAATAATCAACCATGTACGTGTGTCCAACATCCATTTCATCCATTCTTACTTCACTCTATGAACTGCTTGAACCATAATATATTGAGAACTTTACAACTTGTTATATGAACTGGAATACAAAGACATTATTTCAGAAAGGTCCCTTATTTAGAGGGTCAAATTTACATATTTTATGGAATTAGCCTTCATTTATAAAGCCTATTTCAGGCTGGGTTATATTGGTCATAACATAGTCAGGAGAGGTTTCACCTCGTACTTGCTAATGAAAATATTTTTATCGTTGAAATTGTTAATATGTATAATTCTAATGCCCTCCCGGATTTTTGTTTATTTCTTGAAATAAAGGAAATTGAATAATTATGTATTATACAATTAATGCACATTTATGAGTGTGTTATGACGATGCAGCACACTCGAGGGTATTTACAATTATGCGAAAGCAAGAGGCGCTTGCGCCGAGTGCTTTTGCATCATATTGTGAATGCCCGAGAGTTGCTCGCATCGTCACTAACATCACGAATCTTAAAATGTGCATTAATTGTTTTATAAAACGGGTCGGCAAAATGATTTTTTCATGGAAATCTTGTTCAAATCCCTCCAACTTGTGTACGATCGCACAGACGTACGAAGAGATCACAAGACTGTCAATTATGACATCACAGGCGTATCTACTATGTGCGCCTAAGTAAGCGCATCAAAATCCTAGCCAGCCTCTTTTACTGAACGCGTATCAGTTTTTACGCGCTACTGGAACTAATGCTGCACAAAAATTGCACGGTGTTGCACAAAAAATGCACAGTGCTGCACGAAAAATGCACGACTGGAAGGTTGCGCATAATTAAAGCATGAACACGTGACTTGAATACGCACTCACCATTGGCTACATCCTTGAACCCGTTTTATAAAAGATGTTAATAGTTCTGACACAGTTTTCCCCTTCTCCCCAATTGCATGTAATAAAAAATGAAAAGTATTCATTTTTAAAATAAAGGAAATTGAGTTGTTTTATTTTTGACTGAACACCAGAATGTGAGGATCTCCAATGTTTTCCAAATGTTTTCAAGAAATTATTGGACTTGTGATACAAACTGCTCAAGAAGTATATATCTCTCTCTTTGTTTCTGGTTTTCAGATTTATTTTCTTTGTCCTCGCTTGCAAAATATTATGTATGTACAGTAGACCATGCATAGGTCGACCTTCCATAAGTCAAATACTCCGCCCAAATCGTAGCAATATTTCAGAATAGAATATGCAAATCGTGTGTTATTAACATCTTTTAAGACGAGTTTCACCAAATTGAAACAAATTTTTGTGGTCTGAAGAGCTTCAGCTTAAGCAGAGTCATCTGGTGGGTGTTTCATGAAAGTTGTCAGCAATGACCAAATTGTCAGTGCTGACAATTTCGGCGAAATCCTTGGTGTTGATTGGCTTAGAGGCGCTGGCCTCTGACTGTTGCTATGGTAACTGTCTGAGAAAGACAACCTGTCAGTGCTGACAACTTTCATGAAACAGTCCCCTGTATATCTCATGCCTTCTTCCAATGTAACAGCTTGACTGTGTTCTCCTGGCTTCAAGGCATCAAGAAATTTCAAGATACGCTAAGAAGTTTGGCAAGATACGGACTCTCATGGAGGTAAGCATTAGTGCAAGTTTGATTTTTTGCTATTATTATACCTCTTGTTACTGTAGATGGTTTCTTTAGGCATTTTGTTGTTGGGTTATCCATTCCTTTGTTTCCTTGCAAAGAACTTTTTGACTGGTGAACTTCAAAATTGGTCCAAGTAAGATAATAATGATCTGATTAGTTTTGGGGGGTATCAAGATCAAAGGTAACAAGTCATTGATGCCATCGTATATCTTGTTCTCGCAATTACCTGGGAACCATTAAGGTATCAACTTTCTCTGTAATTGTCATATTTTTCTTTAAAAATGGTCCTTTGAATATTTACCTTACAAATGTGACTGTAGGTGGAGGAAGAGGTACTCTTTCAGATAGCAAATTTTCTCAATTTTATTTTTTTAAGCCAGTTGACAAGTTTGGTTTATTGCAGAGAATGTTGCATGGGAGCTCACTGAGTTTTGAACTAGATAGTAACACATGAAGAAAATGACCTTCCAAAGACAAAAATAAATATTAAGTATCTTGTGTGATTTGTTTTCTTTAGTACTTAGAGGCAACTTTGAAGGCAGTGACTGAGGCCAAGGAAGACATTCTCATTGAAATGGAAAATAAGCTCACCAAATATGCACAGGTAAAATAATTGGATGTTGTTCGAAAGTGCTTAGTTCAGAGGGAAATTTTGTGTGTTGTCTGTCTGATTGTATATTGATGATCATAATGTGATGAAAGATTACTAACATCTTGATTGAAAATTGTATGTCAATAACTTTATTAAAGCTGGAAATATTGATTCAATAAAGCCTTTTTTTAGGGACCACTCCTATAGAATGATGCTTTATCCTTGCTTTGTCAGTTTGAGTAAAGGTCTCTGGTGACCTATTCATATCTTGGCTGGGTTGATAATAAACCTTGTATCTCAAAATTAACAAATTTTGTAGGCAGCTGAGACAAGGCAGTGTTTTAAAAACATAGCATTGGTGGCAGTCTTATATTGTCTTAAAACAGTCTTCTGATACCTGTCAAGAACTCTTTTGAGGCATGAGAAGGTTGCTACCCATCTTATAACTCTAAAACCTAGCTTATTCTTACCTGTCATTAAAAATATTTAAATTTTGAGATAGAAGGTTTTATCAACCCAGCCATGACATGTGTTTCCCTGCATTCCTTGTATTACTCCTATTTGTAATTCATTGGTTCTCGATAATAGCAAAAGCCTACAGAAGAATCTTTGAGCGATGAGTTCCTTCAGTTGCTACTATGGGGGAAGGCTAGTCCTGAACTACAGCAGTTCCTGGTCCATGATCTCACTGAGAAAGGCCTTAAGAAGTTAGACCAGTCTGTAGAGAACTCCTATGTCAGCATCCAAAAGCTAGTACTCAAGCACATACACAGGTGAATACACTTTGTTTCTATTTGGGTGTGTTTATGCTTCCATTGCTAGGACAGAATCAGCGATTTCAAACGTCGATTCAAAACGGCGATTGTAAACGTGGTTCTGGGAGTGCTGTTTATGCTTAACTTTTCAGAGGCAAATCACGATCTCCAGCTGGCTTCGCATCGTAAAGCGAGGTCAAATTGGGAGCGCCTTTTTTCGAAAGTTTTTTTTTTAGTGTTGTTATTACGTGGAGATAACACGGAGCAATGCGACTGTATTTGCCCACAGATTTTCATGTCAGCGGAAGCATGTACCAAATGACGTCATTTAAACACGTTTACGATTGTGGTTCCATTTATACTTCCACAGAAAGCCTGATTCTGGTCAAACGACGTTTACAAACGCACCTTTTTGTGAGTTTACGATCGGCGTTTTGAAACAGCATTTAAATGAAAGTAAGCATGGACGCAACCGTGTTTTGGACTAATCACGTTTGGAAACGCTGATTCTGGCCTGAAAAGTGGAAGCATAAACACGGCCTAACTATAGCATTTATTCTCCTGAACAAACTCTCAAATTTGCTTTAGATTGTCACTATTTTCAGGAATTAGATAGTGTGCTGGCTCACACCTTTGCGTTTTGGGCTTTTATTCAGCTGTTGATTGCCGACACAGACAAATACAGTCAAACACAATGCAATGAAAGAAGCTTATTCGAGGTCAATGCACTTACCAATGCAGAGGTCTTGCATTCTATAGCTTAGTAGTTTATAATTCAAAAAAAGCATCTGCACGTAAATGCAACCAAATTCTATTGAGCAAAAGTGATTGACCCAAGCAAATATATTTGTTAGTACGTACTCATTGTTGGGCGTAATGCATCGGTTCACATTTTATTCAAATTCATAAGTGATGTGCTAAAAATGATTCATATTTTCATCACTTAATCTGCGTCTTCTCTTTAGTGTTGGACGATCTCTATTGTTCCAGTTGAGTGAATTGAAGGGTATGGCTTTGTGGTATGACAAGTATGGCATGCTGGGACTCAGTGCAACAGCTATCCAAGGTTAGTGTATTCATATCTCTTGGTTTTGATAATAATAATGATTATACTTGCCTTTTATAGCACTAACACTTACTATATTGAAGTCTCTAAGCGCTCAAAATAATGCAACATAATTACCCTGGCTTTAGCAGAGTTGATATTATGCACATTGAATTTCAAGGAATACATTCCTGCCAGTTACCCATTTGCCCCACCTGGGTTGAATGCAGCACATCATGGATCAATTTCTTACTGAAGGAAATTACACCATGGCTGGGATCAAACCCACAACCTGTTTTTCAAGGTCCAGAGACCAATCCACTGGGCCATAACACTCCTCTCAATTCTGTCTCACTTGATATTACATTGTCAGAGTTGGGGAGCGTTTCATGAAAGGACTTGTCGGACGTTTTATCCGACAAGTCCTGTTTTATCCGACAATCACCGTAGCAACAGTACCTCTCAGCCAATCAGATTCAAGGAAAGATGTCAGATCTGACCACTTGTCGGACAAAAATATTGATGAAACGCTCCCCAGGATGTGAATGCTCTGAATGTCTAAAGAAGCATTTAACATTATCATTAAAAATTTGAAATATTTAGATAGAGGCCATTTGTGAAATGCTAAGTAAAACACATGAAAAGTCTTTAGAACAAAATTATTGCAGTTATTTGAAATCCTAAATTCAAGAAATGTAGGGGGATTTCATTTTGGAAATGTTGTTAGTATATTGATATGATCCTGTGATATAAATCCAGTTTCTTTCAAACTGGAAGTTCAATTCAATAAACATTTATGTACAGCCAACCCGGATTATCTCAACTTCTAATTTCGCTTTATGAACTATTCGAGCCTTTCAGATTTGAGAACATCAAAATTATTTTATATGAAATAGAAAACAGAGAAAAACAATGTTAGGAAGGCTCATCATGTCAGAGGTTGGACATACTTAATAAGATTTCCCAAATTTCATGTTTTAATTGACAATATGATTTTTTGATGTGTTATAGGTTTCTAAGTCGTGTATTCTTTTTTCTCACAGTATTTTTCAAAGACAATTATGGTGGTTTTAATTTCTAAATCTTATCCAAATTTCAGCATATTGGGATTTTGATTTCAAACTGTTTATATTATTTTTACTTCAGATGCCATCAATGCAGTGGGCTCTTTCATGTTGAAAGCTAATGAACTGCTGCAGTAAGTAGAAATTTGATGATTGTTGTATTTTTCAATATTCTTAAGGGTTTTGTTTGCAATTTTTGAGCATAGGCAGTGCGAAGTGGTGGAACTTATCATGGTTCGGGAAAGAAATATGTCAAACAATATTGCAAGGTAAAATTTAGCGTGGAGTATGCATATTGAAGGTGCAATGATCTGATTGGATTTTGGGATGAGGTCAAAGGACATGGTCATAATATCTCTTTCTCATGATAATTGAAGAACGTTCTTAGAGATCAATTTCAAACGTGACTCATGTATGCTACTATTATGACAACTTTGCTCTCAGCTGGTCAATGGCTATGATGTTGGTGCTGTTATCATTTTATTCTGAATTGTTTGTGTCTTTTAACTAATTTGTGAGGAGGTCCCCTGGTTTCAAGTTTGCATTTTTTGTCTTTATAAAGGCCCTTTTCAAATGAGTTCTTATTCAAACAAGCTCAATAATTTTACATGTGTGTGAAATTACCCTTGTTATAAAAGCAGTGATTTTTTTTCTTCTCAAAAAGAAGTATGATATGAGCTTGCCCGTTTTCTCTAGATATTGAAGCAAATAATATCAAAAGAATTGTAAACTGAAAATATTATCTAGTGTCAGAGGTTGTGATTGTCTTTCATTGACTATTTCTACTTTTCTATTCAGCAATACATTGATATTTATTTCTTTGTTCAAACCGTTACAGAGTAATAGAAAGTAGCCTTAAGAACTTCAAAGCCTTCTTCAGATGGCTGTATGTAATTGTTATGCAACTCATGGAAGAACCTATCCAACAAAGCATTAGCAAGGTGAGTCCAGTGGGGGAGAGAAGGGGGGTTACACATGATAGCATTTGTAGAGCAATTCTTGGCTAGTGGGCATTCTTCCTATAAAAATGACCTGAAAAGAATTTGGGGTTCCATGACATTTGCTCCGCTTTAGATTCCACCCACTTAACTAATGACTAACTTCAAATCTTGATTTAACACTATACCCTACCCTAAACCTAACATAAAACCCTAATGCAACCCTAACCCTACATCTTAGAAGACATAAAGCCTGGAGCGATTGTCGCAGGAGCAAACGTCTCCCAATATGTAGGCTCACAATGAATATTTATACTTTGCCAATAAATGTTCCCTTTAAGTATCTTGTTTCTGTTCAATTAAATTTATTAACTTTTTAAAATACATAGAAATTATATACAATCAAATGTGGCTGGGGAGATACAGTGAAGCCTATGGCTTTGTAAACATAGATTCCCCTTTGATGAGGAAAGAAGTGTAACATTCTCTAGTAATGAAAAACTCTGATAATTGCATGTGTTTGATTTTATCCCTTTTGTTTTTTTAGATGTATCAGAGGGACATCAATTTTGTTGCAGACTTCCTTGCAGAAAATTTCACAGATGTAAGTAGCCATTATAACTTCTTGCACTGCTTACCTTTGAATGGAAATACCAGCGTAGTAAATACATGAGGGTAACAGGCAAATTTTCCCTCATGGCAGCCCAAATTTCCCCCAAATGCATGCTTCGGAGCGACCATTCTTTCTCGAGTCGCCCCAAGATCTGATTCAAACAATATTCAAGATTACTTAGAAAATCAATATTTTAACTGTGGTAGAAGAATAATATTTGCTTTCACTGCACTATTACATTTTTCCCCTGAAAATATTTCTTCAAATGAATAAATAGCCCCAAAAATTTTGAAATGCCTCATTGTGGTAAGGAAAAATAGCCCCTAAAAAATGACAATTATTTTTTACCCTGGTATTTGGTATTTTTCATCATCAAACTTGATATGTCATTTGTTGTTTAACAAGCAGAAAGAAGACAATGATAATTGATCCCATTGTATAGCATAGATAATTTATTGAAATGATTAGTATTTCTTAAAACAAGGTATCATATTATCACCCCCACTATAAAATCTGAGCAACCGTGCAGACAAATAATCCTACTGGATACTCATTTAAAATGGATTAGGTGCAGCACTCGCAGAAGTATTGTATTTTTTTCATTAATTTGTGAGAAGGGACAGACCAAGATAAATAAAGTTGGGAAGTAACCTCGCACAAAATTACCCACCATCGTACATTTACTCATGCCCCCCCCACCCTGCTGTAGGAGCCCAGCTTAGACGTGACTAAATCAGGCTTCACATTAGAGAGAGTTGGGCAGTACCTCAGGAAAGAAGACCTTCAGTTCCCAGTCGCGACGGCTCCGAACTCATGGCAAGATTTTGTCGCCTCCACACCCAGCCTCCGTGATAGTGATCTACTCTTTCCATGGCAACGTGAGAGGTCGCTGAGCCAGCTTCATGATGTCGTGAAAGATGCTGTGGACCATGCCCTAAGTCGACCTCAGGTTGCTTGAAATTTTTTTTTTTTTCAAAGTAATCGGAAGGGAGTGATGCAGGCCATCTATTTAAGTGTGTGTTAGGGGCATCAATATAAAAAAAATGGATAGAGCAACAACGCACTCTTGTTAGAACACTGGGGAGACTAAAAGTACTTTTAGAGGTCAAGAGCTCCATGCTTTTTCTCTTGTGTGTGCATGTGTGTTTTATGTGTTGTTTTATGCATTGGTATGGCCCCAATGGTACTTATCATTGTATCATGGTGTACTATTCTTGTGCGCATTTTAGGTCACATGACCAAGGTCAAAAGTCAATGAACTTAGGCCATAATGGGGGTATCTGTTGAATTACCATCATAACTTTGCAATTTTATTGATCTGACTTTTTTAAACTTGGACATAAGAGTAATCAAGTATCACTGAATATCCTGTGTGAGTTTCAGGTCACATGATCAAGGTCAAAGGTCATGCGAGGTCAATGAACTTTGGCCACATTAGGGGTATTTGTTGAATTCCCATCCTATTTCTGTAAGTGTATTGGTCTAGTTCATAAAACGTGGAAATAAGAGTAACCAAGTATCACTGAACATCTTGTGTGAGTTATAGTAGTTTTCAAAGTCAGCACTGCTGCTATGTTGAATCGTGTGATGCAGGTGAGACGGCCAGAGGCATTCCACTTGTCTATATTGATCGTTTGGGTGGGGCAGGGGGGATGTGTTGTTGGGATGAAGTAATTTCAACACAATCACAAAAACAGTCATTGTAAGATGAATTTCATATTTATATTAAAAAAATTCTAACATCAAGAATATACATGTACATACATTTTGTTTTTTTTTCAATGTGACTGAGCTCTGTGCACAGTAGGTTCAGGGAAATATAAATTGTATCTGTTGTATTCTTGTTATCAGACGGCTTAGGGAATAGTATTGATATAATTATTTTCCATGTCTTCCACAGAGTGTTGGAGGTGAATCTCTTACATGCAGGGAGTCTTTCACATTGGACAAGAGATCAGAAACTGATGAACCAGAGTACAGAACACTTTCACAGTAAGTTAAAGCTCAGTTTAGATATCTCTATGACCCATATTTATAAAACCTGAAGAAATCTAGTTACTAGTTTAAAAAAAAACTTCTAAAAATTTGACAGCTTCCACTTTCAAATCTTTACTTAAACCCTTTTTTTTTATTTCTTAGTTGTAAAATAGCATGTGAAAATTATTTTATTGATACCCGACTAATTAAGTTTACATTTTGCATGATCAAATAATTCTTTAAGACTTGTAGTACTGTAATGTATACCTAGAGAGGCTTATTTTTTGTTATGTTATGATATGTATTTTCTTTTTTTGAAAGTCGCATAGTTTATATTTATTATGCCCTTCATTAAATGATGTCTTATTGTTATTGTCAAGTAATTTCATTGGTTGCAGCACTCATTTAGGTCATTATTAGACTTATTAAGGTTTCATTAATATGGTCCTAGGTGGGTGTTTCATAAAGCTGTTCGTAAGTTCAGAGTGACTTTAAGAACGACTGGTGATCCTTCCTTGTGGTAAATGGTATACACAAAAATGTTCATTGCCGATGGTTTAGCGTGCAAGAAAGGTTCACCAGTCATTCTTAAGGTCGCTCTTAATAACTTACAAACAGCTTTATGAAACAGCCCCCAGTCTTGTAAAGTTTTAAATTATGATTATTAAGAGGCATGAATACACTTGGGTGGTTATTATAAGTCAGGTTAATGTTACATCAACTATTTTATCCGTCAAATTACCAGATTTGACAACTTTACTTGATTATTATTGGCAGTGAAATATTGCTACTTTGGTAATGTTGGATAAATTGGGACTTGTTGGATAAAACGTCCGACAAGTCTCTTCGTGATGCGCTCCCCTGTTTGACTTCATTACATGATTGTTACCAGAGCTGGAATTTATCTGATTTATCCATGCATCTGATGTTGTTTTATTAGACAAAGCCTCCAAGATCAGAGTAAGCTTCTGACTGTGTTCATGACGGAGCCAGCTCCTACTCGGTGCATCTACTTAACCAGACAAAACACCAAGCCTGACAGGTATGAATTGAGCTTCCAGTACCAGGGCTGTTTCACAAAGATTTAAGTATGACTTCAATGCCAATGCATACAAGATATGCGACGCGCAATCTTATTGATCAATACGCATTAGTGCACATCCTCTTGGTATGATCTGACCAATGTGGCCATGCCTTTTATAACGCACACAACCAGGCATTTAAGTGCAACTCTAATTCATAGTTCAATCTTTATGAAACACCCCACTGGTCACTTATTAAATGGCCTTGGGGGCTGATGTCTTAGCGCTGGCCTTGACCTTGAATGTGGATCTATTGGCCTTCAGGGTTGATGCCTTGACTCCATCACTGCATGATTGTACAAGATTGTTGTCTTTGTCAGTCAGTCAGCAGATCAAAGTTTAAAATCTTGTTTCGTCCCCTTTGAATGGGGGTGGCCGAATTTACCTCACACAACAGTTCCCCTTACATAGTTACTGACAACTTTTTTTCCACTTGCAATTATGGTAGTATTAAGAGCAACAGAAAAGGAGTTAATACATCACACAAACAATATGAGATAATCAATAATTTATTAAAGTTTATTCTCGTCAGTTTTCATGGGAAATTTGACACCACTTAGATGCTCAGCAGGCCGTAACAGCTGATGTCGATCACCCTGAGTAGAATATCATTCATGACCAGTAGACATCGTGTAATGCCACTGGAAATTTCCACCCGGGTAAAAGTCATTATCACGCCTGCTCTTGCCTGACAGTTGCCAGAGGCTAGGCATGCTTAGCCGAAGCATTTCTCGATGATACATTGAGTTTGCTTTCCCAAAAAAAGAGGTCTCTGATAATGGTATTTCTAGTGCTTTTCACAAAGTATGGGGTATCAGCGAACATTAATCCATCGCCCGTAAAAGCTGATACCCATATGACTTTAAAAACATAGAGCTATGCAAGTCGCTTTTGATAGCTTCACACCCTTTGAGATTATACAATTAATGCACATTTATGAGTGTGTTATGACGATGCGAAAGCAAGAGGCGCTTGCACTGAGTGCTTTTGCATAATATTGTGAATGCCCGAGAGTTGCTCGCATCGTCACTAACATCACGAATCTTAAAATGTGCATTAATTGTTTTATAAAACGGGTCGGCAAAAATAATTTTTCATGGAAATCTTGTTCAAATCCCTCCAACTTGTGTACGATCGCACAGACGAAGAGATCACAAGACTATCAATTATGACATCACAGGCGTATCTACTATGCGCGCCTAAGTAAGCGCATCAAAATCCTAGCCAGCCTCTTTTACTGAACGCGTATCAGTTTTTACGTGCTATTGGAACTAATGCTGCACAAAAATTGCATAGTGCTGCACAAAAAATGCACAGTGCTGCACGAAAAATGCACGACTGGAAGGTTGCGCATAATTAAAGCATGAACATGTGACTTGAATACGCACTCACCATTGGCTACATCCTTGAACCTGTTTTAATTGTTGTTAATTCACTATATTTTTTAATTTACCCATATCAGAAGTAGCAGTGATGTAACAGAGATTGTTCAGCTGACCTTTGGAACTCTGGGGAGCTTAGATCCTGATGAAAGTGTAGTCTCACTTGCTGCTGATAGGTATGAAAATGTGTTTTTAAGTATTATAAGTCTCTTGTGTTGTTGCTTTGGGGAGGGATGTCTGTTCTATTGTCAATGCATACTGCCTTTATTTGAAGAACATTGTCATATACTGTTACCATAAAATAATCACTTAATAATTTAAGTTTTATTATCAATTGGTAGCTTCTATAGCACTCCTAGATTTTGATTTGCTGTTAAAGTGGTAGATGCCTCGCATTTCCATTGATGGGCTCCTGGGTTTAGTGTCATATGAAAATTATTATCATTGAAACAGTTTTTAAGCTACTATTTATCTACTAATTTGTGATTGATTCCTGGCTTATAGATATCAAATTTCATGACACAGAGTTCTACCATCTGTAGACACAGTTTCCTCTTTATATGGAGCGTTGTGGCCCAGTGGATAAGTCTTCTGACTTTGAAACAGAGGGTCGTGGGTTCGAATCCCAGCCATGGCGTTATTTCCTTCAGCAAGAAATTTATCCACATTGTGCTGCACTCGACCCAGGTGAGGTGAATGGGTACCCGGCAGGATTAATTCGTTGAATGCATGAGCGCTGAAAGGCAGCTCGTGCTAAAGCCGGGGTAATAATAATAATAACTACGCGCCTTGGAATTGAATATTTCTAGATAGATGGTGCTATATAAATGCTTATTATTATTATTAGGTGTTATTAGGTGGTCTGTCTTTGACAGATCACCTCTTAATTTCGTCAGAATTTTCTTATTACTTTATTTATTTATTTTTAACAATTTTTTGTCGCCAAGTTATCTCAAAATGGACTTGATCAATTTCATTGAATTTCATGTCATCTATAGGATCTGTCATGGACACGTCAAAATAAGCTTTTCAAGGTCATCAGGTCATGATGACGTCATCTAGGCGCCATTTTGTAAAATCACATCAATCATATCTCCATTATCAATTATCAAAAATCAATCAAATTAACATCACATCAACTTTACGTCAAGAGTCATTAGGTCATGTCATCAAAGGTCACCTGGAGGACACGACTCGCGCGTACGCGCGCGTCAAAATTTCAAAATGCTCAAAATCACTTTTTGACCAAAGTAGAGTACGTTTCAGGTCATTTTAAGCATTTCAAAATTTTGCGCGCGCACTTCCGCGCGTAACGCCTTAACGCGACGCAGAAACACCGTTTTTTTTTACATCTTTGCATTGATAATGAAATTTTGAACAATTTGATACCTTGATCAACCTTCTACGACCATTAATGACGAAATTAACACCCGTTGAAGTTTGCAGCACGTGTGCGCGCGAGCTCTCACTGTAGGCCATATATGTGCAAAAACATGCCTATTGAAAATTCACTGTAGCTCTTTAAATAGTCCGTTGACCCCCAATTTTTTTTCATATATCGATAGAGTATTAGTTGCAGATTAGATTTCATGTCACCATCGCCCCTGAATTTGATCATGACGTCATCAAAATGGCGCCTAAACTAAAAATTTCATTTTTTCAAAAATGACGTAATCAAATTTATGCAAATTTGGTTGTAACTTCTTAAATATTGATTATTTTTCGCCCAGATTTCGATATGATGTAGTTTAGAATGTACTCTTTCTCTTTAGTTAACATTAATTTTCGTTTTGAGAAACGCATCATTGCGTAAAACAGCGATGAAAAGAGGCATGTCATTTTTCCTCATTTTGCGTGTAATCTCTATGGGACATGACTTTTTCCCAAAACTAGATTCGACATTCCTCTATTTCGTTAGCCATATCTCCATTTTTTCTTGTCGGTTTTCCCTGAGCTTCTAACATGTTGTAGCTGAGATTCTGGGCTATCGGAAGTGTGCCCTTCATTTTTTGATCAGATGCCGGGATCATGCCCGTATTTCACTTGCAAAATTGGAATTGTAATTCTCAAAATTGCTTACGTGTAATCTCTATGGGGAATATCGTGGCTCAATGGATAACGCATTTGACTTGCTTTCTCGAGGGCGGAGGTTCGAGTCCTGGGGTGAACAAGATGATTTTTTTTTCCCATTTTTTTTTCTTTTTACCACCTCATACATGATCCTTTATGATAATTTAAAGGTACAAAAGTTAAAATTTACCAAGATAAAACAGATTATAATTACTTTTTTTCATATCACATGTATTGTCATACATCATGAGACCCTTTTGCAGTGCTTTATCATCTCCCGTCTTTCACGAGTATTCCATCCATAATGAGCATTCCGTTGTCACCATGAAGATCATATTGATATGCATGAATATGGTAATAGTAATCATGATGCCGAGAATAAAGACAGACCACCTAATTCGTCCGCATGACGAATTAAATTCTAGTTGTTATTATTATTATTATATTTCAAGAGTAGATCCAAAAGGAGTTGTAGATATCAGGGCACTGTTTCATGAAGCTTGTCAGCACTGACAGGTTATAGTTCTTTGTTTCCATAGTAACAGTTGGTGGCCAGTGCTTGTCAGCCAATCATCATCAAAGAGTCTTTGGAACTTTGTACTGGAGTATATTCAATTTTAATGCACATTTAACTATCACATTTACATGTAAAAATGCATTTTTCCTTTTGAAATTAATTAATTGATTTAAATATAGTCATATGGTGCTGGATGCTGCATTCTACGGTGATCACTCCCTCTCGCTCCTTCTACAAGAGGTTAAAGATGATGAGAGTAACAACGGTAAGCCTGTCCTATGTCAGTTGCCACTGGAAGCACTCCAAGCAGAGGCAGAGTTCACTCCCATGTCACAGGTCAAAGGTCATCTATCAACAGGACAAACTGTGTAAGTGGCTTTCTCCTTTTTGTGGGCAAGCTTAAATTTAACAGATATGTGTACTTCCATAATGTTCTCTTGAATTTACAAGGAGAATTAAGGCCACCATTCACATTACAATAAGTCGGACACCAGTTTGGGGGATATCGAGACATGGTACATGAATATCTTAATGTGTGAAGTTCTAAATCATCGTACAATTTTCAAATTTGTGACTATGCTACCATCCTAATTGCAATAAAAGTAAACTCAATATCCAGTTGTAATTACGTCATAGCAGTGGTATGATTGGCTATGATTTAAAATCAATTGGAACTTTACTAAAAAATAAAGGCTTCCAATTGTCCGCAATTGTTTCATTAGTATTCTTACAGTTAATCTGAACCTCTAATTAAAAGATCCTCTTCATTCACTTTTTCAGGAAATGTGCAAAATGCGATTTGTTCCGTGATTGGATATCGGACCAGTCGTAAGGTGTGCAGAGGCCTTACCCACCAGTGAAATAGAATGAATGCCAAATGATGACATTAAATTTAGTTATGATGATTTCACAGTCTGACTAACAATATGCTCTGTTGATTGATTGTAGCCATGTTGAATGACAAATCGTCAGTTTGTTAGACTAATGGGTGTTGCGAGAGACTTGTGATCAATTGCAAGTCTATTTTTTGGTCCCTAAATCAATCATATGTCTTTAATTTTGCAATTGATTACTAATCTGCTTCTTGAAACAGGGTGTGTCATCTGATTTGTTGCAGCTAAAACTGATCAGTTGTAAAGTTACAACAGAATATTTGCTATTGATTGCAAATATTTGCTTGCAACACCCCATTAGAGCTGGGGCCTGTTGCATATAACTTTTTACCTGAGAAACTCTGGTAAAAACTGAAAACTAAGGTTAGTCTGAATTCTGCCATTGACTTTAACACAGGGCAAAAACTCCGGTAAAAACAACCTGAGTTTTCTCAGGTAAAAAGTTTTATGCAACAGGCCCCTGGTCACACCTGTGTGATTCACATAGCATACTGATGTTGATTACAGCAATATTGATCACAACGATGCAAATGGGTTTGCATGACAAATGGCATGTAAGGCAGTGCAACTCAAAATTCTAAAACCCCACTCGAAATAACCGATAATGTTTGAAAAAATAGTGTGTATTGAAAAAGGAAAAAATAGCATTGTATGTATATTTATGATTTCTGATTTATTGATTTGATATTTGTCTTTCTTTAGACCAAGTTTCGATGCAGGACCTCTAGTTACATCCAGGCGGATGGACAATATGAGAGCCGCCAGGCTAGCAGTCAGTGGGTCAAGAAAGGTTGCTTGTGTGGTAAGCAGGCCTACTTATTTTGGATGTTTGATTACGCACACATGCCTGTCAGGATAGGTAATCATGTAGTCAGGATCCGGTTCCTTGAAACAGATAAGACAGAACCATTTGATTAAAGATTACAATGCATTCTATGTGATGTTTACAAAGTTGAAAATTTTCTTAAACCTGCATGAGTGCTTCAGATATTAAGGTTATTACTTTAATACTTCCCCACTCCTTTCAGTTTGAAAGTTCATGTCTAGGTTTGTAGCTATCGATTGTTAATTTGGAATTGTTAAGATATAGTGTCAAGTTGTCTACATTAAGTGTAAAGTGTATCTGAAATTGGCCAAATATTACAGTCACTTTAAAGATTAAAGTCTGTAAAACCAAGATTGATTTTTACTATATCATCATAGATCTATATCTAGTACAGTTTAACAGAACTTTGTGAAATCCTGAATTCCAAGCAGAAAAACGATCACACTGTAGATTGCCAAACAGATACGCGCATGTGGGATCATGTATTATTATTATTGCTTGGAAATACCCAATATTTGAATTTGATTCCTTGCTTATATCGCTAATTTCTTCTATAGCAATTTTCACAATTTCTCCTAGAATCCTTTGGCAAATATTACGGGACGTATTATGATATCACGCTCGGCGCCGTCTGCCTGTCCGTTAACTTTTCCTTGTAAACACAACTTCAGTTTAACTTATACTAGGCTCATATAATTTGGTGTGTATGATACTAGCATATATCCTAACAATTCTATTGATTTTGAGGTCAGAAGGTCAAAAGACAATTTGCCAACTTCCCTTTTTTTTTGCTTGACCATAATTCCATTTTCCGTGTTACTGGCAGGCGTATCATGTGCTTGCCCCAGCAACACCCTTGTTTATGCAAACAGACATCTGGGGGTCATTTGATTGGACTCTGTACAATCTTGTTTTGAAATTGTTACCACAACTTGGCATTTATCTTTAAACTATGTCAGGACAAATGCATCCCACTTTTCCAAGCATGTAAGCCCATAGTGAATCATCTCGTGTTTAGGATCTCTCATTTGTCTTCTTCCCGAATTCAGTTGTTCTCAAACCAGAGGAGGGTGCGTCTCTTTGACATGGATGCCGAGGATGAAGGAGATGATGAGGAAGATGATGACGAGACACAACTAGAGGACACTTCTATGGTGATTGTAGAGGACAATGGAACAGATGGTTGACTTGAAGAGGAGGAGTAAGATGAGGGAGATGGTGAAGACGATGATAAAGAGACACAACTTGAGGACACTTCTATGGTGATTGTAGAGGACAATGGAAAAGATGATTGACTTGCCTCCTCTAGAAAAGGGTGATGAGGAGGAGTGGGATGTGGGAGATGTGAAGACGATGACGATAATGACGACACACAACCAAAGGCCACTTTTATGGTATTTGTAGAGGACAATGAAACAGATGATTGATTCTCCTCATCTAATAGAGAGTGATGATATAGGGAAGGGGAAGGATGAAGAATATGGCTTAATGATATCAAGATGGTGGTGGAAGAGGAGAATGGAACAGGTTATCGACTTTGTCACCTGAACAGGAGGAGGGTGAAAGTAAAGGCAACTGGAGAACAAGGACATATCCATGGTAATATAGGAAAATGGAACAGATGATTGATATGCTGCTCTTAAAAAAAAAAAGATGAAGGAAGAGGATGAAGATGAACCGGGGGGTTGGCTCAGTTGGTAGAGCGTCCGTCTCACAACCGGGAGGTTGGGGGTTCAAAACCCGGTCGCGTCAGACCAAAAGATGGAGTTGCTGCTGCCCTGTTGGGCATTCAACGATTAAAGGGATAGAGCCTCGTCAATCAATCAACTGGGCAAAGCAAGTTTTCTGAGTATTTTATATCTATTTCGAACAATAAAATATGGCTTTTCATGGACATGATGACAAAGTAACACAGATTGAACATATCAAGAGGGTAGTGATAGAGTAGAATGAAACAGATGATTGACATAACCTTGCAAAAGAGTGATGAGGAGGATGTCGACAATCAACCAAATTGAAGATTTGTCATCGGTTGTGGACTTGTCACATGTCGGACTCTCATAAGCTATTCAGTAACTGTCATTGTCAGGTTAGCCATGATGAAATATCTTGAGCAAGCAATGATTGACAATAGAACGTCCCAATGGTCATAATCACCCCCTCACCCCCCCCCCTCCCATTATTGAAGTTGTAATTCATCAGAATAATTTTGACCTATTCAGAAGAATAAAGTGCATGTGAATGAATAGGTGTCAGATTCCTTCCCTATGATTTGGAACTGAAAATGAATAATTTCTCACGCTGTATTAATTTTGAAAGGTCAGGTATACTGTGATTTCATAAGGAGTAAGCCTGAGTCATATCGATTATTTTGAAAACCGGTGTTCGACAGCTCTAATTCGATCGAATATTGAAGGCGGGGAAAATTTAGTCTTTTGTTTTTGCGTCGATGCGATGCGCTTTGCATATGCACTACGCACTGACGGTATGCGCTGGCATTGGCCGGGTGAGCGTTGCACAAGCAGATGACAGCAAAGTTCGTTTGTATTTTCCATGATCACAAAACACACAAAAAAAGGCCGGGGACCAAAGCAGAATTCTTCCCAAAATATCTTCAACAATGATATTTGAAGATGACAACATATAAGTTAAAAATGAAACAATAATAAAGACATGAATCACGCAGAGTCGATCCGAATGATTTTCGGTCAACTAGCATTTGCAGTCCATTCACCAGCCCCATCCGCAGCTCCGTACACTCACTCTCCCGAAACGACAGGCGTGCTTGACGTCAGCGCCAGCAAACAAGTGCAATCAACGGAGAGCGCTGTAACTTGCCTGAGATTGTGTAGTTGGATTCAAAATGAGCTCCAAATAAATTTATGGGAATAAATACGTAATTTTCTCTGGATGGCCATTTGAATTGCTATTCAATGCTGATATAACGATTGTGAGGAAAGATTGTGGAATATGAGTTATGACGATGTTCGAGAATTAAACCTGACAATGACAATCCAGTTTTTTAGACGCAATTGAGCATGCGATCAAAATAAATACGAATGTTTCAAATCGAGCCCTAAATTCATCTAAATTATTACGATTTAACAAGATTTTATGGTCATACTAAGAATATTGACGATGTCAGCAAAGTATGTTATGTTCATATGGAAGCATTAATACTGGCCGGATTTTTCTATTGTTATTCCATCTCTGGATGGACGTCTCCTCCATCCAAGCTCCGAGAAAATAAGCACAATGCGCATGCGTGTTCAATGACGTATGACATATTTTCCCATTCATGAAATCAGAGCCCGGGAATCAGAGCCCAAAGTTGGGCACAAACTAGCTTCAAATTGATGGGGAAAAAAAATCAAACGCAATTTTCTCTGTTTTGTCATGTAAAATGTTATTACATGGTGATATTACGAACTTGAACAGAGTTTTTGCATGTAGACAATGTTCGAGAATCAATCCTGATGTGATGATTATTTTTTTAGACAAGTGCACTAGCTCGAAGTCAAGTCGATCGTCATGAGATGTCCGCCATTGAAAATTGAAACGAAATACAAACGTTTCACATCAAGCTCTAAATTCATATTAATGATTATCATATGCAAATTATTGTTAAATATTACGATTAAATAATGTTCTATGGTCATGATATTAATATTGTTCATGAAAGCAAGATTTATTTTACGTTGATCGCGTCAATTTCCGGCCATTTTCTGGTTTGATTAAAGAAGAGTACTGCGCATGCACGATGGCCATGACTTCCATTCATGAATTCATCGTGCATAAATTATCTCGGCACGAGCAGACGAGTAAGACTCGAACTATGATCGAAATAAACTTCAAATTAATGGTGAATAGCATCATAATTACTCAATCGGTTTCATTTTGGGGGCAATAGAAATCAAGTAAGTAGTATTAAAGTTGGGCATTACTGATATTTTGATGATTGATTGTGTAAACCAAACGAATCGGCCGGCCGACGTATTTTTTTTTCGATGCATCGATTTTGCAAAATCTGCACCGGTGTTCGATGACATCGATCGAACACCGATTTTAAAATCGATTCGACTCAGGCTTAATAAGGAGAGATCTTAATATGCAGTAAAATTCATTAAATGAAAAGAATGTTGATGTCTAACCCTTGTTTTGTCATTGTGTCATAATACATTAATTACAAGTGAGTGTGCAGAACACAACCTCTTAAGAAGAATAATTACAAGTCAAGGTAGATTTTTTAGATCAGATCGTGCATAGCATTTTTTTTCTGCAGTCAAATTTTTCCTTAGTCACACATATTACTGTGATCCCAAGAGATTTGACTTTGGCCAACCTGCCCAGGGGCGTTTCGTAAAAATAAGTTAAGAGTGACTTTAATAATAATAATAATAACTAGCATTTAGTACGCTCTCCATAGTTAACTATATCACAGCGTTTACAAACGAGTTTAAACAAGAGTACATAATAATTACAATAAAAATACATTCAAAAGAAATTAATCAGAAAAGAGGTATGTTTTTAGAAGTTTCTTGAATTGATCTGAAGAGTTTGATGATTTAATGAAAGTGGGTATGTTGTTCCATTCTTTAGAAGCAGTAACACTGAATGTGCGATCACCTGATTTTGTACGAGTTTTGGGTATGGCAAGCAAATATGGGTCTTTAGATGATTGGAGATTAGGGCGAGTTGGTCTATGGGAAGAAAGGCTATCTTTGATATATTTTGGCATCTGGTTATTAAAGGCTTTGAAGACAAAAAGAAGTAATTTAAAGACAATTCTCTTCTTTACTGGGAGCCAATGAAGAGATTTAAGTAAAGGGCCAGGATCATGACGTCAGTCCACCCTAAAGATAATACGGGCTGCCCAGTTTTGTAAACTTTGTAGGCGCTTCAAATACACTTGGGGAACAGATGTTAATAGGCTGTTACAGTAATCTAATCTGGACAAAATATGACAACGAACAGCACTGTGGCAGGTTTCTTCAGTTATGTACTTTCTTATCTGCGATATGTTTCTCAGATGGAATCTGACAGATTTACATAATTGATTAACTTGTTCTAACATATTCATATTACAATCAAAGTAAGCACCAAGGTTTCTAACAGATTTGGATGATACAATAGTAGCAGAACCAATACCAAGGCTAACATCACTAAGGGAACGAAGGTTATGACTTGAACCTATGACAAGAAATTCAGTCTTTCCTTCATTGAGTTTAAGTCTGTTATGAGTCATCCAACTACAGATGTCTGTGACACAAGCACAAAGAGTCTTCTTTGCCTCATCTACACTGCAAACCTTAGGATCAAATGTTACGTAAAGCTGTATGTCATCAGCATAAGTATGGTAGAAGACATTATGATGACGAGCGATGTCTCCTACAGGTAAGGTGTAGATACAGTAGCCGATCGGCCCGAATACAGACCCCTGCGGTAAGCCTATAGAACTCGCACTACACTGAGATGACTTCCCACCTATTTCTACTTTGGTAGTCCAGTCTGCAAGGTAGGATTTGAACCACTTGAGTGCAATACCGTTGACTCCTAACCTGTTTGACATACGAGATATCAAAATTTGCCTGTCGATGGTATCGAATGCTGCTGATAGATCAAGTGACAACAAAAGTGCCATATGACCTTTATCTAAGGCAAACATCATTTTTCACCTTCACTAGAGCTGTTTCCATACTGTGGTGTGGTCTGTATGCCGATTGGTGTTGCTCAAACAGGTCATTATCAGCCATGTGATCCATAAGTCTTCGACATACAACTTTTTCAATGATCTTTCCAACAAAACTCAAATTTGACACAGGTCTATAATTGGAAAGACAGTTCCTGTCGAGTGATGGCTTTTTGAGAAGTGGTCGTATAACTGCAGTTCTCGCTGCCGCTGGAAAGTTTCCTGATGAGAGCGAGGAGTTGACTATCTTGGCTATGATGGGAAGAAGATCTTGGATGTTTTCCTTTAGGAACCATGTAGGAATGGGGTCCAGACTGCATGACTTACTTGCAGAACCCTTGATGATTTTCAATATCTCATCTTCAGTTGTCAGATCGAAACAGACCATAGGAGATGATGAAAACGGTCTAGATTCAATCGAGGTCCCGGAACAGGAAGTGATATCCCCAAGACTTTCATGAATCTTTTCAATCTTGTTGGTAAAGAATGTAGAAAACTGATTACACAAGGTCTCCGCACAGTCATGGAAAGGAAGACACATATTCTTTCTGTTCAGTAAATAGTCCAATGTCCTGTAGACTTCCTTGGTATCCGAAGAAGAAAGTGCATGTTGAAAGTAGGACATCTTTGTCCTGCAGATCAGATTTGATGTTTCACGCTTTGCAACTAGATAGCTATCGTGATCTATTGCAGACTTGCTTTTCTGCCATTTCCTTTCAGCTCTGCGCCTTTTCCGTCGAGCAAGATGGATCTCCTCGGTGTACCAAGGCATTCTTCTACGTACAGCACAGGTCCTTTCTGTCGATGGAGCCAAGGAATCAATAAGACCACGCAGTGTATCATTGTACCAATCAAAACTATGATCAGTATCCTCATGTTGTGAAAACTTCTGAGTCATCGTTTGAAGGGAATCTCTGAATCTGTCCCTATCAATTGCTTTATAATTACGAGATGTTCTTGTGATCATCTCTTGCTGACTGACAGGGATTGTCAGCTCCAACCTCACTACAGAATGGTCAGACATCAGCATATCCTGCACGCTGCATCTCTTGATTATTGATTCAGATTCTCTGGTGAAAACAAGATCCAGTGTGTGTCCCCGTGAGTGGGTTGGACCTGTAACATGCTGATGTAAGCCGGCCGCTGATATAGCCTGGAGAAAACCATTCACATCTGTCTTAGTAGGATTGTCTATGTGGAAGTTGAAATCTCCAAGCAAAATTAGTTTGCCTGGGATTACATACATATCAGTCAAAAAGGTATCAAATTCACTCATGAAATCCACCAAGGACAGTCCATTTGTGGGTGATGGTGGCGGTCGGTAAACAGCAACCAGATTCAATAGTGAAGAAGATGACGATAACTTGTTCACAACATGGACACACTCAAATGTCCTAAACTCATTCACCAAAGTGCGGGTTTGTAATTTGAGCTCAGATTTGAAGATAACTGTTATGCCTCCCCCACTTCCAATTTTACGTGGAGTGTTGATGAGCGTATATCCAGGTGGGGTACATTCACCCTTGATAACTTGATCGTCATCTTTCAGCCATGATTCTGTGATGACAAATATATCTAAATCATGTTCAAGAATGTAGTCATACGTGATTAAAGCCTTATTTCTCAGAGAACGTGCATTCCATAAATGTACTTTTGTACCAGACTGAATGTTAGGATCGTGTCTGGGTATCCTCCTCAGATTGTTGTGATTGATGCCACATCTAGAGGTTTTGTTGACAGGCAAACGAGGAGTTATCAATACTGGGATATGCCTCTGCTTCCTTCTCCCTGCTCTCTTACCTCTATGAAACCTTTGCCTTTTGGCAATCCCGAGAGAACATATATTCTTCCAAACGCCATCCTGAAGTCTGCACCCTCTTAGAAACTGTCTATTCTGGTTGATCTCCAGTAACTTATTTCTATCATATACATGTCGATTTACCTTACATTCTGTTCTCGCCGTGTCACTAGGATTGTAACACTCATCGGTGATCGTGGTGGTATCAAAGTTCCTTGGTCCCGGGTTCAAGCTAATATCTCCTGATAACAAGAGTTGAAGCTGGAAGGTTGATGTGGCATTAGAATAGTATACTATCCGCGTTCCAAGGAACTTCAGCTGTGTATGTGAATTACCTTCTTTAAAACAGCACTTGAATGCATGTACATGGTGGCCAATACAGGGCTCCACTTCATTTCTTCCCATTGTAGACACAATGAGGACAATTGCTATCAAGTTGACCAACTCCATTGTTGTGTTCAGAAGCTATTGATGAAGACAATGGACGGTGTGGATGAGTGAACTTGAAAGCCAAGGTCAAGATACATGGAGGACATGCATATAATGGTGGTTCAGCAATGAAGTCAAACTGCAAAAACTAGTTCCATACAGATTTTCCAATGTAGGCCATCAAACAGATCCAAACTAGTCTAGGGTGATCCTGACGATATATATTACAAACTGATATAGTAAAAATAGCATTCAAACAATAATAATGTGACAAAATCAGAAATATTCTGGAGCTCAGAAAGGGACTGCCTGTTAGGCGCCTCTATATAATATAACGACTGGTGATCCTTTCCTGCGGTAAATGATATTCACCATTAAATGTTCATTGGTGATTATTTAGCGCGTAAAAAAGGGTTCATCAGTTATCAAAGTCTCTCTTTACTTGGGAACAACTTTATGAAACACCCACCTTAAGATATATTACAATATTAAAGGTCCTGTCTTGAAAAGATGTTAAGAATTCCATTTTATATGATCACTCACAAGTATAAATGAACTAGTTGAGGTCATTATCTAAGCTCATTCTGACATCATTTTGGTTTGATAGAATGTGAAAATGTGAGAAATGCCTTGGTTTGATAAGAATTTGTCAAATATAATTGTCAAAATCAAAACTTTTGATTTTGTATTGTGTTAAGAGAGTTTAAAAAAAAATAGATTTTTTTTTTAAATGGCCATGACTTGAAATAATCTCCCACAGAAATTGATTTATCAATTAATGAAAATCTATCATCATATTCACCAATTTCGAAATGGTTTTTATATTTGATTTTGCATATTTACATGTACTCAATCCTATTAATTTCATGTAACTCTCAAGAACAGACACACCACTCCAACTAACCAGAACTATCCATATTTACAAAATTTGTGAGCCTTAAATGCGATGTTAAACACTACACATTCACACTTTTACAGAAAAGATAAATGAACGAATATTCCTGAAAGCCTCAAAAGCACATAGCTGTTTATTCTTTCAGCATATTACACGGTGATGAATAGTTGATAGAATGAATCAAATCTCAAATGCACAGATTTATAAAGTAACCCTAAATGACAAATGAAATGAATCTACTACATGAGAGAATAAAATTATTCAGACTTCAATTCACACTTATGAAAATTCAAGCAATCTACATCACACTTCTTTTGAATTCATTTCAGAAACAAAATCTGGAATTGGCCTATTTCTGCATTTTTAATAGACTAATTCACTTCACCAAAAAAGGATAAGTTCATTTCATATATAGCACACAAAACTACTTTCATCAAGATGAAAATGGAATACAAGTTTAAAAACAATAAATACTGATGATTTATGTTTGAAAATGCTTTAAAAATGCAGCCTTTTGTCAAGGGTTTAAACACGATATAAAATGCACTAAGAAAGGTGTAAAAGTTCTTAATGCTGAATACAAAACAAGGTGATTCCATTGCAAAGAAGAGGCAGGTCTCTAAACTGGACGGAAGAATTTGAAGATACCTGTAGCCTTTTTAAAACAAATCTGATTAAATTACATTAAATAAAATGTTTATTCTATTTAAATTACCATTATCCATTAAATATTCATGCCAATCAAAAGAACTGTATGTTTTGGATGAAGTATGACAGAATTTCTGTTCTCAAGTTGCATAGGATAACTCTGAAAGACTCTTTTATCAAGGATGTATGTTCTAACAATATTTTTCTATTCTAAAGTAACAAATAATGTTTCTATTGTATTCATCCCATCAGCATTGCAATGAAAAATGTACTAACATTGGTACAATTCCAATTTATGATTGGTACAATATCAATTCATAAATTTTCTTGGGCCTTTTTATGTCAACAAACACATCAAGTAATACAGAAACAAACTGAATAAATGTGGTATTTGACTGATTATTACAAATTTAAACAGCAGCCTAAATATGTTTATAAAAATGAAACAATAAAGAGATTAAAATAACTTGGAAACACAGAACTAGTACTATTCACAACTTTAACTATACAAGATGTTCTACGGCAAGGTTAGACAGGTTTACACAAATTTCACTACTGACATGATTTTATACATTTTACTTGCTCAAAATTTGCCAAATACGACTAATTTTTAACTTACATTTAGACAAGCAGCTGAAGAGCAATGCTAATTATATAGTATTGAAAAATAAACGGCAGAAATAAATTGTCAATATAAAAATGAACTGATTGGTCAATTCCATAGAGTATGTTTGACCCCTACATGTAAGACCTGCCTGAAATGGTAAATCTGATTTTCCCGGAAAAAATGGAAAGGGAAATCAGATGTTAAAAAAGATTAATTTGGTAGATTAGTTCTGCAAATGTATTTCAGAATTCTGAAGAAAAGGGTATTTGGGAAATTTGGATTTCTTAATTTACTTAGAATCTTTCAGCATAGAATTATTCACACTGGTACAGCTTTTTCAAAAATTATATTACTCTTGTTTTTTTTTTTAATTCAAAATATCACTTAATCATTTGAAGACTTATACTTTATTTTTACTTTGGAAAGAATACAATACAAATTTCATTGGAAAAAATCTAATCCAACATAGCATATTGACATAGCAGTTTTGCTTCTGCTCTAACTAGCACATGACTCCATTGTCTATTAATATCTAAAGCATTTTCTATTTGGATTCATTATATTGCCTTCATTCCTGCTTGTGATATAACCACTATCTTGCATTCAAATTACACAATTAACATATTCAGGTAAAATATTTGCACATGATCATCATAATCAAACATCATCCTTATTCACAAATATGTAGTATATTTTACACATGATTACATACACAGAGTAAAATAAAGGATACTGAGAGTAATAGAGTATGTATTTAAAACAAAGCATCTAACATTCAGCAAACTATAAATCTTATTACCAAACACACACAAACATTCTATTATCACACAGTTGCCCTGCTTTTCATATAAGTAATACAAACAGTTATATTTTATATAAAATCTGCTGAAAGAGCCGAAGAAGACGGATTGTTGATATTTCAAATACAAAATCACACTTTTGGCATAGAATAAAAAGATCTACCATATTCTGGTTGAAAGGAAAGAATAACATCTTTTATACTGATATAATAGTTCAAGGTGATAAACATGGAAAACATTTCTACTATTTTTACAGCCTTTCAAGTTTCTTTCCTTATTTATATATAACATAATTTCTGAATCAGTTTAGTACTTTACACAAGGTGATGTAAAAAATCAGCCTTTCAGAGATATGACACCATCGCCTCCCTAAAGGCTTGGTCCCACTGCACTGCAGGGAGGATAGCCATCCATTGCAAAACGTTATGTATCCATTGTGTACTCTTTGCATACCTGTTTCATACGCTCTATATCCATCGAGCACACGTCCACTTGTGATTTCTTTTTTTGCCCATTTTGTCCAATGTCTGGAGAAGATGAAAATGGATGGAGCAACCCAAAAATTTTGCTTGTCCACTGTATCCTTATGGATACGTTTTGTGTACGTTGGCAAATGGGATCAGGCCTTTAGTTGCATTATCGCCCAGGATGTGCATGTTACTTTTGTCGTCAAGGTTTCGTTTTCTCTCTGCTCTCTTAAAATGTACACCATCACCAACACCTCACTTATATACACGAGTGTATAAACTGTCAAGAAAATCCACTGCAATAGTCTATTTAGCCTTCAATCAATTGTTCTTTTCCTTGCTCTTTGCAATGCTAAACCTTACAATATTGAATGCAGCAACTGCTCCTGTAATTACAAGGATTTAATGAAAAATAGCCAGGGAATGGTCACTGTAAAAGCAGAAAACTTCTCGATTTATAGCGCAATAGACAATTTGGTATAGTGAGGTATTCAGCATCCAACCCTTTTATTTCAAAAGCTAAGTAAAGAAGAGCTAGATGTGATTTCAGTGGAATTTGGCAGATTAAAGAGCAAAGGGGAAATAAGCAACAGTTAAAACCTACAGTGCCCCAATCGCGGCAATTTACAAACCATTTTTCTTTCACTATTATTCTTGGTCAAATGAGTATGGTGACAATAGTACAAATTTCATCATATGTATTACGTATGTATACTCTATCACCCTTCTTTCTTAAATTTTCCTCAAAGCAAAAGATATGAGTAGCAAACAAATCTTGATCTGCCATATTTGCTGGCTTCACCATTCATAAGACAATACACTGACCAGAATAATTGACAATGGCATGTAAATGACTGAGCAACTCGCTCAATGACAAAGAAGATTCCATAGTTTTCATGAGTAAAGATTTCTGTGATCACTATCAAAATAATTTCTGAAAGGTTTTCAATCAAACTGACTTGTAAAACGGCTTCATGGAATAAATAGAAATATGATTATAAGATAATGCAAGTACTGTAGTTACAATAGGAAGGTTTGACAGTTAAAACATGATTGAAAATGAAGAAACATTACATATTCTACGATTCATGCCCATGATTGTCTTGACTTAGCATCCATGTCGTTCTTGAAGTTGTTAAGTAGCAAGGAATGTTGCTGATTGAAATTACGCCAGAGTAGCCATTAACTGCAGAACTTGGACTGCCAAAGCATGTTATAGAGCGTCCATGAACTCGACCTGCATTGTTTTCTTACTCTTATCGTTGTAAGCTGAACGGATGATCTCCATGGCCTGCTGATGACTAACATCCAGTAAGGACATCCCATCAACACCAACCAAGACGCATCCAGACTGCAAAACAACAGAGGAGAATATACAATTTTAGGCATGTGTGTAGTTATGTGCCTGTATTCTCAAAAGAGATTTCAATTGTACTATGGTACATGATATAAATGTATTTTTTCACCACGACTCTAATTCTGAGAATGCCCTCAATAAGTGTCTTTGGCATTTTGGCAATTCCTCCGTATTCAGATTACGTATTATATTCTGCTTCTTTGGTTGTTGGTTTTTTTTTTTTGCATTTTAGTAGTTTTTGGTACTGGTATTTTTGTATTTTGTCATTTTTAATCAATTCTTGTTTGTATTTTTTATCATGTTTTTATATTGTATAATTTGAATTTGAATATGGAAAACTGTACAAAAGTCAATGGACTATGCAGATTTCATGTACATAATTTTGCTCATTTCATACGATAAAAAGGGTCCAATTGTAAATGCAATCTTTTTGGTAAGTGCACTAAAATTACAGCTTGAATGAAGTGCGATGTAACAAGAAATCTACATAATCCATACTTTGTAACATGGTACCATTGAAAACTCTTCTCAGAATGAAGGCCTAGGGGTGTTCTATTCATGTAACAGTTGCAGAAATGTGTCAGATCATGGTTGTTTAACAAAGGCAATAGAACTGCATTCATTGTAATTTATATGTACTTGCTTCAAAACAACAGAGCTGTTTCATAATGATATAGGTAAATTCCACATGACTGGAACATGTTCTTTGGTACTACTAAAATTGGACTATCTGGCCATATATGGGAAGCAAAACATATATATAAAAGTAGTTTTTAATGAAATCCTTCTAACTTACCGTAAGATTACCATCATCTGCAACAGCACCTCCTGGGTATATCCTATCTACCTTTACATAGGGCTGGTTCTTATAGTCCTTTCCTCCTGTTAGACTGAGTCCTACAAAACAATTCAAACAATTATACTTAATTTTATTCTGTTTTAAACTGCACATAGAGTTGACTCAGTGTAAGTAAAATCTCTTGGAACCAGAAAAATTTGTTTGACTTGCAAAATTTAACTTTGAAGGGGAAAATAACATGTTTTGCTTATGGTAATATTTACTTCAACTTGGATGATTGTATTACTTATTGAAGATTAACTAATGAGGATTCAACTGTAAGTTTTGGTTTATAATGCATAATTTCTGAGGGGGGGAGGCAGATTGAGAGATTTTTAAATAGCAGTTTTGTGCTGACACTACATGTAATAATTTTAAACACTATCTCTTAACTCCATAAAATGAATGTGTCATGAATGATTCATTAAAAATGAGACCAATTTGTAAATTTCCATTAACCTCAACAAAAAGTAAAAAAAGCAGTTTTGCTGAATAGCTATATCACATCCAACAAGACACGGCCAAAATGTATTTGTGTCAACCAAAGTCTCAAAAAAGCACTCAAATTCCTTCAAAACATAGAGAGTAAGAGTACACAATAAATTTAAAAAAAAGTGCATGATGAAAAAATGGTTTACCCAGTGATGACTGTGACTTTGAGAGCTCAAATTCAAAGATCTCTCTCCCTGGGAAGCCGTCAATCCTTCTTCTAGCAGCAGGTTTGATAGGTGACTTTCCTCGCCTGCTCCTAATGATTTCCTTGAGTGGAGAAGGTTCATCATCATCGTCATCATCAAGATAAAGCTGTGGGTTCCTGATGGGGACGGTAGGACGCTCATTGCGATTGAAACTGTTCTTGCTGTGGGTAGGAAATACATACGCAATCACAAAATGAAGAGATTTTTTAATCTGGTATTCTTTCCTGCATGAACAACAGTCAAGTAGATCTACATGTCATGTCAGATTTGTGGCATGAAAATAACATTTTTTTTGCATAAAGTTGCAAGAGTTTTTTGGCTGAAGACAAGTACTTTCCATTGTAGAACATGCTGTATACAGTAGTTTAATTCGGTGAGGATAATACCTCAAATTAAGTCAGAATGCAGACAAAATCAAGGACAACTGTGAGATAATTTCAACATGCACATAGGCAATTTGTTTTTATTAGCACTTGATTTACTCTTATTAAGGATGTTAAACCTTAATCATGATTCGCATATTTTCAAATTCGGTCAATGATGCTATCCAATGTACTTACAGTATTCCTTTCCTTGGGGGTTTTGGTGAGCCATTGAATTCACTGAAGCTAACTCTTTTAGCGCTGCTCTCAGACTCCGAAGCACTATCCACAGAGTCCCTCACATCCAGGAAGTTAGCAGGAGTCCTAGCTGCTGCTCCTTTCATGACCTGAGCGTAGACAGGATCATCGGAGCTACTACCGCTGGAACGATTGGAGCTGGTCCCATCACGGTTGGGGGTAGAGATCATGTCTCGCCCGACCTGCAGAAGAGCATCGAGGTTCTGACTGGCTTCGGATGGAGATGAAGGAGGAGTGGGTTCGATGATTCTGGGAGTGGGTGGAGAAGCAGGGATGGGGCTCAGCTTGTGTGGCTTGGAATTGGGTTTTGGTGGACTTGCTGAATCCCGATCATCCCAGTTATCATCTGCATCGCTGCCCATGATGCGGTACATCCCGTTCTTACCAATGCTGTAGTCAGAATCTGAGCTATCATGACCACTCTCATTTGCATCGGTGGTGTCATGAGCATCATCAGTCAGTGGGTTAATCTTGATTGCTGCATACGGAGGGTCGAACTCACCCCTACTCGTCGCTCCAGAACCTTGACTCGCCTGCCTCCGACCAGCAAGTTCATTGTTCTGAATCTTTGGCGATTCAGAGAAGTCATCACCCAGCCTGCTCACAGGTATCGTTTCATAGGGGTCCCATCCTGACCCATGAACATTTCTCCCTCTCCCAAACCGATCTTCAAAGACATTATCCTTGACACCATCTCCTTGGTCCTGTCCACCTTGCCCCTCCTCACTGCGTGGTGAGACATCATCACCAGTGGAGTTTGTCCTGATGATCTGCGGAGCTGCATTGATGAGGACTCTCTTAGCTGTCTTCTTGGAAAGGCTACCATCAGAGATGCTGCTTGCAGGACTGCCCCTTCCAGAACCACCCACTGCCACACCCTTGAAGGTGGAGAAAGAAGGCGGGGCTTGGTCCCTCCTCTCTCCAAAGGAATATGTATCAAAGCTCCCGTGGCGGCTCTGGTTAGCAGGGTAGCCAATCTGTCCGTAGGGTGATGGGTCAATGTCTGCAGATCTCCCAGTAGCCGTTAGTGTTGCCTGTCGTACCTCCTCCTGTCTCTGCTTTCGCAGTCTTTCCAATTCATTCTGATGCCTCTTCTGCTTTTCTGTATCGCTTTCATTGTTATTAGAGGTACCTGTAAAACCACAGAACATTCGTATTAATTTCAACATATATGATGAATACTCTCTGTACCCTAATGCTATTGATACCAAATCGCTAGTCAACTTAGTCAGTATTACACTTAACTTTCCTTTGTGTTTTTTCTTTAACCATTAAGTCTTCTTTCCCATTGTCTAATTTAATGTGAAAACAAACATCCTTACATTTGAAATAAAATCAGGTCATTCAACAAATGCTAATTTGAAATTTTACAAAACGTTACAGGCTTATTACATGAAGAAAGAAATGATGGAATCAAGACATTTGTGTAATTTCTCTTCATTTAAAATAAGACCAAAGTAGTCCATTTCAAGTTATTTTCCTTACCTGGTTGGTTTAAATCAAGCTGATTTGAGGGAAGCTTCCTGTCAAATGATAGTCTTGGTGAAACAGACCCTAAATAAAGAAAAATAAATGCAAACAAAAATCAAAGAAGGCACTTTCAAGCAAAGTAAAACACCATTTTGCTTAAAATTCCAATAAAATAATTAATCTTGAATTTTTGGGGGGGGTAATTTTCATAAGTATAGTCATTATGTAAATGTAGATTAGCATTAACTGCCTTTACTGATGATCATAGAATCAAAACTGGTGGTAAACCTACCTGATTTGGCATTGAGATAATTCCTTGCTTCAAGCTCTCTTCTTGATACCATAGAGTCAAAGACAGCCAGGTCTAAGGGAGCTATCACTCCTCTGAGGGGAGAAAAAAAGACTTGTTATGATTATCAATAAAGTCAAAGACGGCCAGGAATACGGATGACATCACTCCAATGAGAAACAAAACTAATTCCAAGTGATTATTGGTGTAGTAACAAAATATGCCATCACAACTTATATTGGAAAAATTAATATTGAGTATAAGGTTTGAAATCTTGCTCTTTTAATAGCTGAAATTGTTGAGGATGTTTAAGAAAGTGGCTTTATTAATGCATGAATCATACAGGCCATCTTCATAACAGGTGGTAAAGAACAATTCAAACATAAATAATATCTTCAATTGCGCTTACCTGAAAATATCTTGCATGCATCTGCAGTCACGAATGCACACTTGCAAAAATGAAACTTCATGAATTCAACAAGATATGTTTGAGTGCATGTTTATATCAGCCAGAACTTCATAAAGCCCACTCTGCCCCCTACCCCCTTCCACCATGGGTAGATACTGTAGACAGGATTCACTGTAATTAACACACTAGATGACATACTGACCTGACTTCTCGTAATAGAACCGCCTTCTCAGGTTTGTCCAAGATCGCCAGGAGTGGAGTCACAAGAGCGTCAACATCCCCTTCTGTATGATACTGTAAAATATGATTTTAAAAATGATAATTAAAGAGAAGTTCGTTCTGGTCAATCTAATTTCGATAGAAAATGGTTAAAAGCAATCTGTGTTAGTCATATTCCAGGATGGTTATTTAGAGCAAATTTCAATCTCCATTTTTTGACCATTTTTTTTTCTGCTGTTACCGGTTTCAGGGTTTATCTTCACGGTTTCAAACTAAAAACAAAAACACATTCACAAATGAGCCCCTCAGTAGAATGATTCAACATGAAGATACTTTTGCTTTCTTTGTTCAAGGCACCTTGTCAATAATCAGAGCTGTGTCTTTCTCACAGGCAAGTGGCAACCTGCAAGTGACTTTTCATTAAAAATGCTCACATTCCATCAAGACAAAACAACATGAAATGCAAAAACACTGCTAAAGTATGCTAAAAGACTCGGTACAGAGTTTTAACAAGGTGCTTGTGTTGGCAGGATATACTCTGGGAGAAAAATAATTCAATAACATCTTGGTGCCATAGAAGCTTGGAGTATGCTTTAGGATTTTTGCAACCAAAGACTTTATATACTTCCCCCTCTTTATCTGTATGTCATGTACGAACAGTCGAACACCAACAAAAATTGTAATGAGTTCAAATACAGTACTGGTGGATGTTTCATAAAGCTGTTCATAAAGTTGCACATGACATTACGCACGACTGGAACATGTTCTTTGGCGTTCAGTCAGCTACAAATTGATGTATCATGTAGCCACAAGCAAGGATCACCATTTTTGCCTTCAGTCATTTTCAACTTGTAAAAGTTCTGCTGATCTAAGTAAGAGTAGTAAAATCACATTACAAATTGACAAGAAAGCCTTCTTCATCAAGTTCTGGATAAGAAAGGCATCTAGCATCAAGCAAAAGCAATTTCAATCTCACCCTTTTGATGTGTCTATGGACAGCAGCAGCCTCATCTTGATTGAGTGTTTTCTTGATAGCTTCTGAGAGTATAGGCATCTGACTGGCCTGAGATGCATGGACATGCATGATCTGTGTTCCTGCTCCAGCGATGAAAGCTCCCTTCTGCCTGCCAAGACTGCCATGGGAGCCTACAACAAGCACATGGAAACACATTGAATCAACACAGGTAGACTCTTGAATGTCTCGAGTGCTTTTGAAACAGTTACTTATATTATTGTCAGGTTCACAATCTCTTTAAATTGTAAAGATGGTGGATTCTCAACAAAGCACAATAAAAATACTACTACCTTCATTGTCCCCAAGTTTTTTTTTTTTTTGAGATTCAAGGTTTCAAGAGCCCAATTACAATGTGCTTATTTATAACCATTGTAAGAACAGGATTTTTTAAGGTATATAAAAACCTTAGTGACCTTTGACTTGCTTTGGTTTGCCACTTCTTAATGCCAAACAGTTGTGTAATGTACCCAGTTTGAGTTAAAGTCCCAAGTTTTCTGTGAAAAACCAAAAGCACTAAAATTCACATAAGCTGGCAAAAAAATAGAATTTCTTTCTTCTTTTCAAGGCAAAATCAATAAGTTATGTAAACATTGTTCCATACACATGTGAGGTTGGATGGGTGGTTGGATGAATAGATAGATGGATGTATGATTGAATGATACAAATGTGCTGAATTCTTACTGTTGCTGAGTGATTCCCCTAAACTATCTTTCCTCGATGCCCAACTAGTGGCTGACCCAGGACGGTCAGCAGGGGGCGGCCTTTCTTGTTCTTCCTCTGGAGGTAAGGAGATGTTGTGACGCTTCTTTACAATACCCTCCGGTCTGGTCTTGCGGAAACTTGCGATGATACCGGTCATCTTATTTTTCCCTACAGAGATACAGAGCATTCAATGAACAAGATAAGAATCTTTCCTAAATTTCTGTTATGTAAGCGCTCATGCATTATAGAGAATAAGGCTCCTGAATATGCATGGGACCTACATCTAAAGATTTAATGAAATTCATTCCCATTGGGACATTGTTGATAATGCCTAAAAAATATTTTCATGATTTGAACAATTTGTTCCTAAAGGGACATCAAAAACGCACATTAAGATAATAACAGAAAGTATGTAGGAACGAACAATAGTCAGCAAAGTACACAAAGTTATGATTATGCAATTGATATCATCTGTTCTTCAAAGGTAGTAAAATAAACAATGAAAAATCCTACTTAAAAAAAACATGATTTAATTCTGATACAAACTTTTACATGCATTTAAACTTTGAATGCTAAAACAAGAGGCAAAGGTTCTAAGCAGAAACTCTTATGCTGATGCAAGTTCATAAGTTCTTAGAATTATATTCTCATTCAAAACTTTTGTTCACTTACTAGGTACCCTCTCAAAAACAACCCTTCAGCTGATCAAGCTCACCTTTTCTATGTCTCTTGCCCTCCTTCTCCATCACCCCTCCTCCAGGATCCTCATCATGGGCTCCTGCCTCCTGCCCAATGGGATCCACCCTGGCTAGATCCTCATCAAATGACTCTGCCAGGATCTCCTCCTCAATATCCTTCTTGGGAGATGGAGGGGAGATCTCCCTCTCAGGGCTCCGGTCGTATTCACGTTGCTCCTTCTCGTGACCTTTGACCTTGGGCTTGAGGCCAAACAGGGCACGGAATGTCTTGTTTCGTTTGACCTTGGCTGGTTTGTGCTTGGGACTTTGCTGTTCCATCACCGGAAGTCTCCTCTCTGGTACAGAAGAAACATGGTGCAAATGGAGTGAAATCATTTAGGGATATTTGGAATACAGATAAAGAAACAATGAGGATAGTAAAAGATCTTTCACTTCAGTTTATTACACATTAAAGGACAACATATCTGCATATTTAATATTGGAAATGAGGATCAATTACTGAAGCAGTATTGTGTTAATGTGACCTCTAAAGCTAGACCTCAAGATCTCTCCCAACTAATCAGATAATGGTCACTCCTACATTAATAAATATGAAGTTGACTGGTAAAATTCATTACAACAAAAACAGTATAGACAAATGACCAGTAAAATTGGTGGACGGAGGCATAAGACCTACTTGAAAGTATTAACGAAAAACAATGAAGGTTTGAACCACACTAAAAAATATGAAGCCACACAGCTAGGCCCATTCTTGCAAAGGGATTTAATTTTCAAATCACACTTAGAGATTGTTATTGATCTAACTTATGGCAATGGTTTGTAAGACAAGGTCCAGATAACCATTGAATTCTTACCTCCAGGATGTTTGACACTAAGAGATCTCCCAAGGCCACGCCTCTTCTCCTTACCCCCGCTGTCCCCACCCCTGCCTGATACCACCTGCTGGGGGTGATGGGGTGGCGATGGTCTGAGATGTTGCTGTGGAGGTGCTGGGGGTTGTGTTGTAGGGTGTGTCGCGGGTTGTGACTGGGGTATGGCTGTGTCCGCTGGGTAGATTGCTGAGATTGGACAGACGAGGGTCGGCTGGGGAGATGATCTGTGATAGTTGTGTTGCTGAGATGAGGGCCTCCCTGATAATATATTGATAGAAAACAGGAAATCAGTTTAATAACATCAATAAAACATTATCCTATATTTATACACTGCTTTTTACAACAAAAGTGATCAAGACCGTGAACTAGCATAGAAAGAAAGGCACATTATTTGTGAAAGAAAAAATAATATTGATTTACAGAAAGAAAATTTATCACAAACTTTTCAATGAAGAGGTAATTGAAAAGGTGTTTTGGAAAGATGGGATAAGATAATACTAAATGAAGTTTGAAACAGAATAATATTGGATAAATTGATATCATAAATATATACACAGATGAAATACACAAGGGAACAAATTTTTGTGATTATTAAAGAAATCTATTAGATAATCTGAAATTATTCATTACACGATGGACACTAAGAAGCCCCCCAAAAAATTGTAAAAATTGAAATTGAATTTATTAATGACTTACATTGTGTGATACATGTAATTAACACAAAATTTTGACCAATTTTATGAGAACTTAGAAAGTAATTTGACAAGTAAACAAACCTGGACATTTTGTCTTGCTGACATGATTACTGGAACATTTTCACCTGGAGATTGCTTGGTTTTCATGTCCCTTGCATCAAGACGTTGCACACCCCCGTGAGGTGGTGCTCTGGTCAGCCAGTCCTTGTTCTGCTTAGGGATGGGTGGGACTGGTCCATTAGGAAATGGGGGTGATTTCTGCTGCTGTTGATTGGAGATGCCAGAAATCATGGAAGGAGTGGTACTTTGTGACCTGCTTGATTCTGTTACAATTACGGAAAGAGAATGGAAAAATCATTAAGAAATCCCTTAATAAAAGTTTAGTTCAAATATTGTGTCCCAGTTTGAAATGCTAAATTTTTTATCGAACAATAAAAAGGTTAGCATTTCAAACTGGGACACAATATTTGAACTAAAAAAATATGAACACTATATTTTAACATTTAAATGTAACATTCATTGATCTATATTCTTAGCATTCATTCTATTTCTTTCTTTGAACAAAATAAAACTAATAATAATCCCCAATACAAAGCTTTGATATTGATTACCAATTTAACAGAGCTCTTCAGTTTGTTTGATTTTGAGTATACTGAACAATAAGTACATGCAATGGTCCATCCCTGGTGTTTGTAAACAATCATGTCTGATTGCAATTGATAGATGCACATAAAAACTTGACCATACACACACACGTAGAGCATATATCTTGACTTACTGTTTTGGCTTTGATTGAGGTTGTCTGATGCCATGCTACGAATGATCAAGACAAGTCTCTTCTGTCCTCTGATGAGATCGACAGCCGCAGCATGAGGGATGTTCTCACAGCTAGTCCCATTGACTGAAAGAATCTGATCCCCTACCTGTATCTTGTGGTACTCGGCCATACCACCCCTATCAGTCCTGGTGGGAGAATATGGAATGATTAGATGCGTTCACTATCGACTTGTCGTAAGGCAATAATATATTGCAGAAAGGGAGATGTGTTTGAAGACAATGCAAGAAAGTCCCAAATGTGTGCTTCTGATCAGTTGAAAATCAGGTAGCCTTGAATTATTTTAGTTATGTTTTGTTGCAACATTTTTCCAAGAAAGGTACATGGTGTACCGTGAAACGTACTACACTATTTTTCTTTGCAATGGAAACCTTCATAAGTTACATCATACTAACCTGCCACCCTCTTGGAGAAATTGTAAAAAAAAATAACCGCAATTTATTTAATGTGATTAAAAATAAATAAAACCCCTGCTTTCCCATGAATGAATGAATGAATGGTCTCAATTATATGAAAATGTACAGTGCTCTTGAATTAAGATGTCTTTGGCAGTTCACATACGAAAATTAAAATCGCACAATAGTGACATGTGCATTCAAAGGTTCAACACATCACATATACAGTTGTGCTCAAAAGTTAGTGAAACACACCAATAAATGCCCTCCTTGATACTGATTGATGAATATAGACAAAACTACAATGTCTGGAATGCCCAGAAAAACAAACTTTATTGAATTGAATACATAAAAAGAACATGGCAGAACTTGAACACTTAAAATACATGTATGTTCATTTTCTGGTGGGGTTCACTCACGTTTTAGCACCACTGTATTTGATGTATTTTCCTTTTTACTTCTTTTTTTCATATCTCACAGGTCTTTAGTAGAAATTTTAAAAACAAGCTCTGATCGCTTCAAATAAACATTTGATACTTGATTATAGAGGCAAGATTTGTTATCTTTTAAAAGAAAACATAATGGAAAACTTACTTGGATACAAATATTCCCAGGCCATACTCGCTTCCTCCTCGTATGTTGAAACCAATAAACCTGTGTTTCTCATCAAGCTGAATCACTACTTTCCTTTCTCGGTTTATACCAGCAGTGGATGCGTTCAGACCTGATGGCGGGCCCCTTGCACGAGAATAGGTATCAAACCTACACACAGTCACATAAGAAAAATGTAATAATGACACAATACAAACAAAAGACAACAAAAAATCAGAAAATCATACTTTTTATGGGTATTTAGGAACTAAATACAATCTTATTAAATTGGTTGGCATCTATGCACAGTGCATTGGAGATTCATTCACGTCTGATAAATGACAGTCATTGGTGTATTGGTTCTGACTCGTGTCTGTCAATCAACTGTTGGTAGGTTCAACTAGAATGTTTTATGAAAATAAATGAATTTTCAAAAAGTATTATCTGTCTTTATATTTTACATGTGCCACTGACTTTGACGAAATTTGAAGTGCTACACTTGACAAATTTTTATCTCTCTGTTAAAAACAGCTTGCCATTGAGGACTTGGCCTTTGAATTCATATAAAAAACACAATAACTAATTTAAATTTTGCCTATCTGCTCACCATTTTGTTTTCTCTTTTGATTGTCTTCTTTGAGAGTGTTGTACTAATGCAGGATTATGCTGAACGGTCATTCGGAGCTTATTGGATCCCTGTAATACACGGATAGCACTGCTGATGGCTATCTCCTCAAAATTAATGTTGTTCACTTCTAAAATCTCATCACCAACTGCCAGTCCATTTTTCTCTGCAGGAATGAAAGTGACAGAAAAATTGATTTTATATTTGTTTCAATGTAATCAAATTGTAAACAATCCAATTCCGATTTCAGGGGGAAAAAATATGTTTCAGACTGGAAATGATTAAGCAATGACAAGTATTAAACGTAAAGCAACATTTATTTCATGAGAAAGTCTTAAAATCAAGGTTAATCGTCACCCTATCAAATTGATCTGGTACAATAACATAAACTTGTCATTGTGAAATCATGAATGTTAGCTGAAAACTGACAACACTTGTGATTACTAACACAGAAAAATATATGTGAGACAGTATATTAACATTGCTCAACATGTGATGGAATTCTAAGTTTATGTTGCCCATTTCTTGCCAATTCCTCATTTTCTTCCAGAGCCATTTTCATTTACACATACAAACACTAATAATAGGTGGTCATTTTAATGGATTCTGTTCGAACTCCTTTGAAATCATTACCTCAATTGGCAATGGAAAACGTTGTGGAAGTATGTAGAAACAAATTTAATGGCAAAGCCAAGAAATTGATTTTTGCTTTGATAATATCTAACATGGGAAATATTACTAAATGCTTAAAACAATCTTGCTACAAGATTATTTACTTTTATTTTTTCGGCATTTCAAACAACAGACAGACCCACAGAATGATGACATTACAAAGTATGACAGAATTTTAAAAAGGACTCCCCCGCTGCAGTCCTGGGCTCCATAACACAAAGGTTTGCGATGAATTGCAAATATGAGAAAAATGCACTGATTGGTTCCTGGTCAGTATTTTGCGCCAAATTGCATGTAAGCTTGATCTTGATTGGTCACTTCATTTAGCGATTGATCGCTAATCTTTGTGTTACGGAGCCCTGGAGTTGCCTAGAAGAAAAAAAGAAATTATGTACAATTCCTTTATTGACCAGCAAGTCATTCCTTGCGACTCCAGGTGAGGCAGCAAGGAATAATACATATACAAAATGTTATAGGTGAAAATGTTATAGAAATTAATGACTGGCCTTTTTATACAGGTGATCATAATAGACAGGTTTGTTTTACTCACCAGCATCAGACCCTCTCTCTACCCTGCTTACAGAGACCGGGGTACCCTGCTCTGATCCTCCTTTGATTGTGAAGCCTAAATCCTCATTCTTGTTGGTGATTGTTAAAACTCGGGGACCGGTTGCTACATAATGACTCATATCTGGTCCAAAACAAAATGAGATTGAGGGAAAGAAAGATTATCAACTACACATGTATACATTCAATTCCAATCCATAATTCCTGAACAGTTTCAAAAAGTTTAACGAGTATAGTGATAAGTCAAGTTATCATCATACAGATTTCCCATACTTATTCTTCTGTACTCAATTCCTACCTGACATTTCACCCAGGCCTTGTACATCATGTACAATAATAGTAGCTTATTTTGACTTAACATGAATCTTGCCAACACATTTTATCAGATTATCTGTGACTTGTGGCTCAGTTCACTCATTAATTATGGAAAACAGATATAAAAATGTCCATATGAAGTGCAATCATGAATTATTCATCAATATCTACCTACCTGTTTTCTTGATGAGGTCATTGGGTGTTATTTTAGACACTTAATGCGATACAAATTCCTCAAGAGATAAAACGTCATCATGAATTCAAAGCCCACTTAATATTGTGCACAATCACAAGGATTATTTTAAACCTGGGTGCAATTTTAAATACCCATTTGATGACTGCCTAACTGTAACCTTGCTTTAGACCCTATCAAATCCAAATACAAAAGAAATCAATAAAAGTGACTTCACATGCAGAGCTCACTTCCCCCACCTCAATGGAAGGGGTTGATTGAGGAGCACTCGTGCATAAATAGTGGCATAGATACTTCTATATCAATTAGTGAGAAAACAAGTTACAATAGACAAATGCAGGTGCAACAATCTCTGTTGGATATTTTAAGAAATGTTGCAAGTGAGCACAGAGATGATTTTGGATGCAAATGTCAGTTTCAAAAGAAGTAGAAAATGTATTTCCTTGCTGAAGATCATACATGTAAAAGATGTAAAACACAGTTATCTTGATAGTACACTGCACGTATGAATATTTATCTGATTCTGATATTGATGAAATCCCTATTTATCTACATACAAGTGTTAATATATTAAGAAATATGTTTGTCTATCAGTGGAATTTATATACTTTTCCTGGTAGCTCAAAATGTATATTAAAAAGCATATATAACTAATTCTCTCATTTTTTTATGAACATGCTCCAAAATATCTCTCCGAATTAATCCAGGCATATACTCGCAGTAGGTCCCTTCGTTCTGCAAATCAAAATTTCTTAACAGTCAAAAAAGCAAAAACTAAACTTTTTGGTGATAGGTCCTTTTGAAGCTCTGCCCCACGTCTTTGGAACGCTCTTCCAGCTTCCCTCCGTTGTATCCCAAATATCACTTCGTTTCAATCTAATTTAAAGACGTACCTCATTAAGAAATCATATTCAACATAGCCCCATTTACAGTGTCCTTTATATTTTTTTTCCTTAATTGTATGATTTCGAATTTCACTTTTGTTTGTGTATTTTGTATGTTCCACATTGTAAAGCGCTTTGGTATGATTTCATGAAAGCGCTATATAAATCTAAGTTATTGTTATCATTATTATTATAAATATCAAAGATCTATGAGTTTCTTAGTTTATAAAATAAAATCTGGAAAACAAAAATGTACCCCCAAAAATCTGAAAAATTGGCATGAATTTAATAGAATCTCCACGTCATCATATTGCCAACATACAATGGTTATTCAATAGTCTTTCAGAAGTCTGTTAAGGGATTTTGCACATGATATATCTGCATTTGCGATGTTCTTTCTGAACAAAGTGATCCTTACATCAACTCTAACAGGCAATAATAGTTTGTAACAAAGACCCTTAAGGGCATTTATAGGGCTACTGCAAAAAACATCCACACCATAGCCCTTGGCGAAGTAGATTCTTGAACACAATGGATGAGACAGACTCTGACGCTTCCTAAAAACCCAAACTGTCAATATTTCATCACCTGTCTGTCTTGTCATTCATATCTACAAATCATCTTTGCAATGCTTTAGAAGGTTCGGGACTCCAGGTACATTAGGACCTGTCCCTCAAGGGAAGTCAATGCCATTCTTAAAGCTAGACAACAATGCCAAGATGTCCTCCTTGAAAGACTGATCTTAATGAACCTCATTGAGAATGCCAACACAAACCCTTTCAAACTGTCCTTTAACCAGTTAACAACAGCTATTGTTTGCAAGCAACGCTCTGCAAAGACTAATTATTGATTAAGTAGCAATGAGGGTCTGGATGTTATTGCAAAGCAACTGATGATTCAGCATGGTTTCATATAATATACATGTACATAGCATCTAAGACATGCAACATACTAAAATACAAAATGTACATGTATATCATGGTACATGTATGCCTGCTTAAACTGTTTTCAAAATGGATCAGTATATTTTCAATTATCAATTACATACACTGAGATGTGGTTATAATTACACGTATATTCAAGCATATGTTAGACTGATAATTCAACAGGATGGAACATGTAGAGTATGACCCAACAACCATGATCACGTTATTTTCATTTTCTGAGGCTTGTATTCAATAACAAATCAAAAGGTCCGTGTGTTTTTTCTGATCTACTGTATCCACAAATGGGGAGTGTAATGGTGAAAAGAAAGAAGTTCTAAACGTTTTTAATTGAATCCACACTCAATCAATATGAATGCTTTCTTTGCATTTCCAATCAAGGAGGTACATGTTTGTCCTATTATGTTTCTTGCAGATATAAATATGTAGCTCTGAAATGACAGACCATAAATCACCTATTAAAGAAGGTTCTTGAATAAACATTTTTAAAAGGCACAATGAGTTGATTACTTGACCCTCCTTTCTTCTATTTGTACATTGAGGGGTTTTTTAAGTCTTCACGACTTATAGTAATACATACGTATTGGAAGTCAATATCTTGTGGTGAGGTAATGCATCAATTACCATGGATAAAGATAATGTTTATAGATGTGAAAATTTCAGAATTCAAGAAGCTTGACCATTTAGGTTCAATGACCCTTTGTTAGTCTGGGTTGGTTGGAGTTGGTGAAAATCAATAGTATTTTTTCTGAAGAAAAGAACAGGATCCGCATAATCCAAGAATTAAAAAAATAAACTGACGTAAATAACTCCTACAGATCAATTGACAAGTTTTAAGTTTAATGTACATGTAGGCTTGAGACAGTCATCACCTCTTAAATATTTCTATAAATGAACAGAACAATTCAAGTTTAAAAATGGGCAATAACCACCCTTGTTTCAACTGAATGTTTTGGAAGCACTGATGGAAGATTATGTATAAGCTTTGTGTTTCATAATTTAAATTATGGCATCATTATCACCATACTGTACTTGCATATTACATGAAACCTGTATCCAGTGTCCCTAAAATGCTTACCTAAATCTTCACTCTGCGTATCAAAAGACCTTTCATAAGCCCTCCCATGCCAGCTAGGAGCCCTCTTAAAGACAGGAGCGTCCTGCATTAAATGCGTGGCCATCGGGTGAGCCATGCGGTCGTACGGTGCCAAGGTGTCAAATTCTTGCAAGTAAGCAGGAGGCACCAGGTTTCTAATCTCACGGAGTAGGTCCATCTTTGCTGGCGTGTTGAGAATACTGCGTAGATCAGAGATGAACTGCCGAGCATTGTGGTATTTCTGGTACTCCTTCAGCATGTCATGAAGAAGATCGCGCTCCCGTTCAGTCAGGAGAATCCGTGCCTGGTGATGGTAGTTGCGCAGATTGCGCTGCTGCTTGTCCTCCATTTTGAAAATAAAATCCGAGCGCTTTTTCGTCAAATGTTCATTTAATCAAGGGAGAATGTCTTGTTTCCTCATGATAACTGTCATTCAGAGATATGGCAGATCTGAAATATAGTGATCATCAAAAGTATCTTTCCTTTATCTGCGCAGTTCCTAGAGTAACTTACTCATTCTGTGTCCTTTGGCAGAACATATACTTCACTGACAATCATTCCATTTCTGAAAAGAAAGGTAAAACATATTATTTTCACCATAAAAACCATAAAGCTAAACATACTATATGTGCAAGAGGATCATGAATTTTTTTTTTGTACAACTGAGTGAATGCACTGTACATAGAAGTTGAGAAGATAGTTCTTTGACTATCAGAAAGCAGTTGATTTTTATGAGAGAACAAAAGTTTGTGGCATACATGTACATGTACTTTCCCGGTACCTGAACAAAATGAGCTACAACAACCATCTACAACGAGATGGTTATTTGATCAAATTCATCTTTCAATCGGGGGGGGGGGCATCACCATGACCAAAAACAAAAAGCTAGCTACATGTAAAGCCAAACATAGACCTGGTGGGTGTTTCTTAAAGCTGTTCGTAAGATAAGAGCGACTTTAAGAACGACTGGTGATCCTTTCTTATGGTAAATGCAATACACCACTGCCGATGGTTTAGCGTGTAAGAAAGGTTCACCAGTCGTTCTGAAAGTCGCTCTTAACTTACGAACAGCTTTAAGAAACGGCCCCCTGAGCACAAATAACAGTGACCCAACATTTGCTCTAGTCTTAATACAATGTACATCTATATCTCAAGAGGGAATAGGGTTAGAGTTAGGATTGTTATAGAGTTTTTGGTTCAGAATATATATAAATATAAGGATAAGGGCTTATATAGTCTTGGAGGTTGTCTTCTGTTTGGCTTATTGTGCAGATTTTCCATCACAGCAATTGCCACCGGAGCAAATGTCGTGGAACTCAATTTGCTTCATTTTCATTTGCTTGAACACTCTTACATGTATCTTATGCTCATAAAAAAATCTTGAATATTTGCTCAACAATACATGTACATGTAGCAATTACACTGAATCAGTGCCACCTTACCACGACAATCTTTTTTGGGGGAAGTATTTTGCTTATATTGTCACTAATTCAAACAAAAGATTAATTACAAAGTGCAAAAAATGGGCCATGATGTCAAAAAAATTAATTCTATAGTTGACTTTGATAGTCTTGTCACTCAAGTGTATATTTTTTTGTTAAAGAAATTACCCTGACGCCCTTCCAAGTACTTGAAGAATTAGCATCAACATTTTTGCCCGTGGCCTTGCTCCTACTGTATTTCTTTAAAGGTAAAGTCCATCCCAGAAAAATGTTGATTTGAATAAATAGAGAAAAATCAAACTGGCATAATGCTGAAAATTTGATCAAAATCGGATGTAAAATACCATAAGAGAGTTATGGCATTTTAAAGTTTTGCTTATTTTGCATAACACAGCTGTATATGCACAACTTGACATGAAAATGAGAGAGTCAACGATGTCACTCATTATTTCTTTTGCTTTTTATTGTCTGAATTATACAATTTTTCATTTTTTACAGATTTGACAACAAGGGCCAACTTGACTGACCAATTTAGTATTAACCCTATCTAGGCCGGGGGGGGCCTCGGAGGCCCCCCCTCAACAAATTGCGCAATATTTTCGCCACGCGAAATTTTTTGACCGCGCCACTCGCTGACTTTTTACTTTCAAGTCTTGCGCAACTTTTGAGACCAACTTTGCGTCCTCCGGGTACGTGGTTCCGAAATTACGCAACATTATGTAAGTGCATGTCAGACCGAAAATTGCTCAAAAACGTGATTTCGTGTACAAAGTCAATGCAAATTGTGTTTTCAACCAAAATTCATAAATGTATGATTATTTTTAGTTTTGCTGCTCTAAATGTATTTATTTTATGCTTTTTATGATCACAGAAGAGTCCCCAACAAATTTCATTGAAAAAACAATGAAAAACAAAAGGTCAAAAAACAAAGAAATACATAAGAAATTGCAAAAAACAATAAAATACATAAGAAAATGATTTGATATCGCAATTTTTTTCATGTACACTTGCTAAGAACACCACAAAGAGTTTCTATACCAAAAATTATTACATTTGGAGCTTTATTTAGGGAGTTAGAGGAAAAAGTATGATTTCGCATACTAATTACGCATAAATTAGCATTATCACTTAATAGCGACTCGCACGAAAAAAATTACTATACAATTTTGGAGATTATGTCCCAGGCAACCAGCATGCCAGTTTTCGGCGCAATCGCGTGGTCGACGGCCGAGATTTTAGGGGGGGGCCTGGGAGGCCCCCCCCGGCCATATGAACTCCCAAAATACCCCGGCCTAGATAGGGTTAAATAATAATAAAAAAAAATAATAATAATAGTGGCATATTTACCAGGGTAGCCACTTAAGTTCCGAAAACTGTTCTCCCAGCGGGCCCTGCTATTATGTTTATGTTATTACGTTATTATGCTATTATGTTAATTCCACATGTTCAGGGAGGGATTCATCTTTGTTTCACTTGACAATGAGGTAAAAATTAGAATATTCAGTATTTCACATAATAGTCAGGCAGCATATGTCATCTACTTCGAAAAATTGGCTAAGTCTGATTTTTCACTTTTATGTGATTGGTGACATCATAAGGAACAACTTCCAACTTGGTGACAAATTTCTAATGGTCATCTTGACCATGTGAGGGGTCAAAATTGGGTCAATAGGGGTCAATTTTTGGAATTGCCCCGATTGTGTTGAGTCATATATCAAATTTTTTGTCTGGCTATACTGAACAAAAAAGTGTACACAATTATATACCCTTGACCTCCCATTAAAAAGTTAAGCCCAGAAATGTCATGAGGTCAACGAACTTTCGTTACATTGTATATTATATGGCAAATTACACTGAATGTGATAAAAAGCTAATATTTTCGTTTTTTCTGTTTTGCTTGTGTGTACTTTTTTATTTTTTATTCATCTTCAGAAGTCGTTATCCAGAAGATTTTAAGGGTCAAGACAAGGTCAGGGAAAGGTCAAGAGGTCAACAAACTTTCAATGGTAGCCAAAATACACTATAAAAGCGGTTTGAATTTAGAAGTAGTTTCTTCATTTGAAAAGTCTCTAAGAAGACATTATCCATTAGATAAAAAGGGGGTAAAATGTGCTCATTTAGGAACGAAATAGATAAACAGTGATAGACGTCGAATAGTTTGAGTGTGGTATCATGGTTTATTGCAGGAATACCTTGAAACGACTTGACAAAACCTATAAAAATCGTATCATCTTCATGACGTTATAAGTGCAACCAGCTCTTTCCGAGTTGCTTGATTTAGGAACTCAATTCAAGTTCTTTTCATTTCCAATTTACTGGTCTTTGATATGTAAAGAAACATTTCATCTATTTGCTTTGTACAGAATATTTTTAATCAACAGAAAATATTGTTATGTACTGGGGTATATGTGTAATACTATGCTAATAAACACATCGATTGATCAGTGCTCCCAACTCCAAAGAAAGATGCCCAACATCTTATTTGACTTAACTTACGAATAAGATAATGAGGTTAGGATTGAGGATGATATGATAAGTTGGGCTCCAATTGTTCCTTGATTAATTGGAACGAGTGACGGTTATATTATTTCTAACAAAGAGGCAAAATTTTTCAGGCGTGCTCATTGTAGTCGTTAGTGTCCATTATACTGATGTGATATATTCTGACCATTTCTGGAGCCAAAAAGGACTGCACAATATTTCTGATTATGCTGTCATTAACACGGCTTTTAGACCTACTATTTCATCAAGTGTTTATTAAGTTTTTTTTCCAGAGCATACAACGTGAATCTAAACTTAATATCTGTTCTCACGATAGTGATATGCATAGATGCTGATTGTTCTTTTGTCGTTTTTTTTTCTCCTACTTTGTGAACTACCTGGATGTTGCCAGAAAGAATAATCACATCAAATATCATTGAAGTAAGCCACGGCCATGCCGCAGCGGGCGGAGGTGGCAGTGGCCCCCAGAAATTGTGAAAACTTGCATTTTTTTTTTTACTGAAAGATAAATAAAAATTGACCAAGAGTATGCACGAAATCTATAAATTTCTCTTTACAATATGCAAAAGCGGCCCCGATGACTCATAACAGCACAACACCAGAATTGTGTAGTCCTTCTTGGCTCCAGAGATCGAGTAATGGTCAGAATATATCACAACAGCATAATTGACTTACACTTCTACAATACGCATGCCTGCATGATGTTGCCTCTTTGTCAGAAATAATATAACCGTCACACATTTTGAATTAATTAAGGAGCAATTGGAGCTCAACTTATAATATCATCCTCAATCCAAACCTCATCGATCTGATTCTTAAGTTAATCCAAATGAAATGTTATGCATCTTTCTTAGGAGCTGGGGCACTGGTCAATCAATGTTTATTCTGTTAACATAGTATTACACTTATACCTTACTACAATACAATAATTTCTGTTGATTGAAATATTCTGACAAAGCAATGAAGGAAATGTTTCTTTACGTATCAAAGACTAAATTGAAAATGAATTGAACTTAAATTGATTTCCTTAAAAAAGAAACTCGGAAAGAGCTGGTTGCACTTATTTTCATGAAGATAAGATTTTAAGGGCATAAGGGTTTGTCAAGTTGTTTCAAGGTATTCCTGCAATACCATGATACCACACTAAACGCATTCGACGTCTATCTCTGTTAATCTATTTTGTTCCTAAATAAGCATCTTAATTTATTTAAATACAGACTTTCCAAAATAAAGAACCCATAAAAAATGAGACTTCTACGATTCTAGTCGCTTTTAGTGTATTTTAGCTACATGTTGACCTTTTGACCTTTCCCTGACCTTGTCTTGACCCTAATATCTTCTGGATAAGGACCTCTGAAGGTGAACTTATTAAAATCGAAAATAAAAAAAAGTACAAACATGAAAAAGAAAAGAAAGAACCCCCCCGGAAAATAGCTTTCTTAACACCTTCAGTGTAATTTGCCATATATACAATGTAACGAAAGTTCGTTGACCTTTTGCTATTTCCGGTCATAACTTTTTTACGGGAGATCAAGAGTATATGCTTGTGTACACTTTTTTTATCAGTATAACCAGACAAACAATTCGATGTATAACTTGACACAATCGGGGCAATTCCAAAAATTGACCCCTATTGACCCCATTTTGACCCCTCACATGGTCAAGATGACCATTAGAAATTTGTCACCAAGTTGAAAGTTGATCCTTGTGATTTTACCAATCACATAAAAGTGAAAAATCAGACTTAGCCAATTTGTCGAAGTAGCCGGTAAATCATGACATATGCTGCCTGACTATAATAAAATACAAAAGAGATAGTGAGTGGATCAGTCTCCTCATTTGCATACCAAAAATGATATGCATATAACTGTTGTATTAAATTAAGCGAAAGTTTAAAACATCATAACTTTCTTATTTTACATCCAATTTTGATGAAATTTTCAGTGCTATGCTTGTTGGATTTTCTCTTTTCATTCAAATCGACATTTTGTTAGGGTGAACTCTTCCTTTAATTTAGTGCATGCGTAACATTGAAAAACACATTTCACTACTGATGCCTTGTTTTAATGGCTTTAAATTTGTAATGAGTGCTGTGGTCATATTACTTGTAATTTAGTAACAAAGAGAGCCAACTCTCCTAATCAATAGCAAAACTTTTATCATTGCTCATCTCAGACACCTCTCTTCAAATTATTAAAAGTAGATTTCTGAATCTCACTAATTAAAAATGGAATACATACACGTACGTGTATATCCTTCATAGCTCAATAAGAATGCATGAAGCAGATGAGATGAGCAGCTCAGGGCATCGGTCATTGTGTGAATAATCAATGGAATTCCTATAAAGTGGGCTTCTGAGGCATACATGTACTTCAAATAGTACACATTTTTACACAATAATTCTTGCATAAGCATTAGAAATCTATACACACTTTGTAATCAGACCAGGTCCATAACTTGTTTGTAACTAAGTATTGCAAAATTCTGCAAGACAGAGATACATTTAAAGCCTGGTTTGTGAAGTCACAGTGAGCAATGATTTCCAGAATCTTTTTAAATCGAGAATTCGAGATGTATGCATCATATTTATTGCATGGAAAAAATTACAAAATGGCTCTGGCCGAAATACATGTACATAGTATTTGACTATTCAACCAAACATGGCAGACTAATTACAATGTAAAAACAAGCTCAAACCAAGTTAAGTTGAAGAGAATAATTGAATTTGGAGGGTTTTATTTTGGCTTGTTACTGCAAATGGAAAATTTTCCATGGTTTCCCAGTGTATCATCATTAAAATGCAAACTGCAAGTTTGATACTATGCAACCAAGATATCTCCTTGCCTTAAATATGTTTACAAGTAAATTGCCTGTAGATCTATGGACAAATAGATTTTCATCAATCAAAAGCTAATCACAACATTGTAAGCTTGTAAGCAATCTAATAATACCCCTTTCATAAACCAAATTATGCGGCTAATAGCAGCATAATTTGGTCGTAAAATTGGAGGAGGACCAGAGTTATCCACATTATTTTGATGCTGCAATTATCCGCATAATAGCAGCATCGGGACCAGATTTTGACTTTATGAACGCATTTCGAAAGTAATGCGGATAATTGCATGGTGCGGTCACAAGGTCACCCTTTTCCAACACAACCGCATCGGAGGGGGTGTGTGCGGTTGCCATGACGATTATCCGCCTTTTTTAGGACAGACGCTCGTCATAATGGTGCGGAGTATTTTCGAAATTTGTGAACACAATTTTTATTGAATTATCCGCATTAGGCGGCTATTTGGAGGATGGGTTTATGAAAGGGTATTAGGTCCATACTATTATCATTGGGCAGTCATTGTATCAGAACAAGGAAACCAAAAGACTTTGGAAATTCATCAAATATAGATATACATGTAAGTAAAAGCGCATAGATCTCTGAACAACGTTGAAAGGAAACCCACAATCTGCCAGCCACAGAGATATTAAGTACAATGTAACCAAACCAAACAAAAGAGATTCCTTTCAGAGAACCACATCATGCTTCATCATCACCATGACAACCAGGGACTCTTTTCAAGCATGCACAGCTGGGTTGGAAAAATGGGGGATGAGGACATGTCCTTCAGGTTTATACCCAGAATTGAATTGGACTCCTGGATGACACTATCAATGGAACAGACTGTTTGATTTAGTGGACTGGTAAATGGGAAGGGGTTTGGATTGCTTCTTTCACTGAAAAGAAAGCCAAATATATTCAACCTCCAAGACAGATCAAGTCAACACTTGAGTCAGAGGTCTGTAAGGCTCACTGCAGGTCAAAGAATCAATTACAATATACTCACTCTGGTTCTGAAAATAGAGGTGACATTAAGGAGAATGTGAAAACAGAATGAATGAAATGCAGGGGGGGGACTTACATTGATGAGTGGATACCATGCGCGACCAAAAAAAAATGTAAAAAGGATGTTTTTTCAAGATGTTATGTACATAACGTAATAATAAATGTGTCAAAAACACTAAAATAATGAAAAAAGGGTATCTATTTCACTAGGAAAGCTAGGTGTTTAGGGTCACTTTTGAGAGGGTAAAAAGACTCAAATAAAACTAGAATTTAATTTGTCATGCGGACGAATTAGGTGGTCTGTCTTTATTCTCGGCATCATGATTACTATTACCATGTCCATGCATATCAATATGATCTTCATGATGACAACGGAATGCTCATTATGGATTGAATACTTGTGAAAGACAGGAGATGATAAAGCACTGTGAAAAGGGTCTCTTTGATGTATGACAATACATGTGATATGAAAAAAGTAATTATAATCTGTTTTATCTTGCTCAATTTTAACTTTTATACCATTAAATCATCATAAAGGATCATGTACGAGGTGGTAAAAAGAAAAAAAAATTGAAAAAAAAATCATCTTGTCTTCCCCAGAACTCGAACCTCCGCCCTCGAGAAAGCAAGTCAAATGCGTTATCCATTGAGCCACGATATTCCCCATGGAGATTACACATAAGTAATTTTGAGAATTACAAGTCCAATTTTGCAAGCGAAATACGGGCATGATCCCGGCATCTGATCAAAAAATGCAGGGCACACTAGCGAAAGCTTAGAATCTCAGCTACAACATACTAAACGCTCAGGGAAAACCGACAAGAAAAAATGGAGATATGGCTCACGAAATAGAGGAATGTCGAATCTAGTTTTGAGAAAAAGTCATGTCCCATAGAGATTACACGCAAAATGAGGAAAAATGACATGCCTCTTTTCATTGCTGTTTTACGCAATGATGCGTTTCTCAAAACGAAAATTCATTTTTACTGAGGAGAAAGAACACATTCTAAACTACAACATATCGAAATCTGGGAGAAAAATGATCTATATTCAAGAAGTTACAACCAAATTTGCATAAATTTGATGACGTCATTTTTTAAAAAATGAAATTTTTAGTTTAGGCGCCATTTTGATGACGTCACGATATAATTTAGGGACAATGGTGACATGAAATCAAATCTACAACTCATACTCTCGATATATGAAAAAAAAATTGGGGGTCAATGGACTATTTAAAGAGCTACAGTGAATTTTCAATAGGCAAGTTTTTGCCCATATATGGCCTATAGTGAGAGCTCGCGCGCACACGTGCTGCAAACTTTAACGGGTGTTAATTTCGTTATTAATGGTCGTAGAAGGTTGATCAAGGTATCAAATAGCTCAGAATTATATTATCAATGCAATGATGTAAAAAAACGGTGTTTCTGCGTTGCGTTAAGGTGTTACGCGCGGAAACTACCCCTTATCGACCACCTAATCTTCTAAGCATCGTATCTGCGAAAATATTCATCAATTTTATCCAGTTTTCGTCTCATTTGTGCAGAAAATTAAGCAGATCAGATTCCCATATTTCGCTTGGTGACTACGATTCAATCCATGTACATGTATATATCGACGAACAACAAATGCGACGATTTTACATTGGCTCATTTGCACCCGTCTTTTGAAACCGACCACCCACGGTACACTAAGTTTACGGCCGATTCTTGTCGCGGTGGCGAAATATTTTTACTCTTTCAAATAAGTTCTGAGATGTCAACATGCTAAATGATCGTCTCACTACTTCCACTGCGAGCTCCGGCACATGATTCGACGATTAACGACGGATATTTGTTCTAAAGCCGTTTCCTATCGGATTTTTTGGTTTTTCAGCGGGATTTGGGTTTGGTCAATACAATTTTGATTAATTCTACTAAATTTTTACTTTTTGTTGCTTCTTTTTTTCTCGTAAAATTGATTCTTACTGTTTCTATGGACATTGCGCCTACTCTCCAGCACGTATCGTTTGTAATACGCAATGATTTCAACACGCGCAAGGTGGTCGGTTTCAAAAGAGGTGGTCGATATGTGGTAGTCTCACCATACCGTACCGGTATTTCTTTCATATTTTCATCAGATACTGTATTTGGCAGCTAACTCAATAAGGATCATTTTCAACTGAAAGATTTTGTGAAATAAAAAGAAATTCACGTTAGGACATGTAGGACTAAATCTTAACTCAAATCGTTAGGTGTGCAGACTTGGGGACCACCATCATATGTTAACGTTTGTTTTGATGTGATTGAATTAATGGAAAGTGTTCAATAACTTCTTACATGAGATAGCGTCGGGTCATGAGGCCAGCCGCAGAGTCAGCGAGGTAGCGGAGCTGAGGCTGCAGAGCAGAGTGGACTCAGCCTCGGCCCTCGGGCGCTGATGCATCCCGTTACTCCATCGACATCCAGTCCAGGACTCCCAGGATCACTCAGACTCATTTATCAATCAATGTCACCGGTCTATCGCTGCGTTTTTTAATGTCTTAACTTCGACCAAATCCTAACGTTGGGACAGGCATAGAAAATTTGAAGACTTCCATTGCACACATCGATCCCTCTCTTGAACGATAAAGTAAGACAACTCATCGGCGGGTGAAACATGGATCTGTCACGACCGACATAATTTGAACAATGCAACAATCACAACACAGCTTAAGCACGTAGTACCGTAGCGCTAGCGGGAGCTCGCTAGCTGCCGACCGGAGCCATGGGGCGTATCGTACCGGTACCGGTCCGTAGATCAGATTCTTTCGCTCGATCTTATAGTTGATTTCGAGGATTTCTAATTCTGGCGTGCATCCGGGTTCTGGAAGCTATGGTGTTCAACTTTGACCTCATTCGCAGTTAGACTCGACAAAGCTGTACTCTTTTATTTGTAATTTTATGTATAATAAACATTCCATTCGTTAACTTCATTTTGGTGTATTGTATGAGTTACCAAGGTAATTTTCAAAATGTATTAATTTTGTGACATCAATTGAAAAAAAACTGTTCTCTTCGGGTTTCTCTTAAGCTGAATTTTTGTTTTAAATCCGACAACGTCTTGTAGGCTTTCTGTCACTTTTTTATCATTTGTTTTGTTATCCCAGAAATATGACATTTGGGCTTACAAATAGTAAAAACTGGAATGTGCAAAAACCGCAGATACCATGTAATGTGTGTATGGGGGTGCATGCCCTCCTAAAAAAGGAGATGGACATGTCGAAAATTTGAGGCAATTGATTGGCAAATAAAGCATTATAACTGGATTTGTCTCCGGGATTTGTCCCATTTGTCTTGATGTTTTTATCCAATACGTGATACCATGCGCGACCAAAAAAAAAACACGTAAAAAGGGTGTCCTTTTCACGATAGGGCGCGTTACGTACGTAACGTGAAAAGGGTGTCAAAAACACAAAAATAATGAAAAAAGGGTATCTATTTCGCTAGCGAGGAAAATTACGTGTTTAGGGTCGAATTTGCGGGGATGCAAAATTAAAATATTTTATAAAGGATTCCTTTTTGCCCCAACACTACGTGTTTAGAGTCCTATTTGCGCGAGGTGTAGAACCGAGAGGTCGGGTCGTATAGGTAAAGCCGACAACCAAAGGACCCGTAACAATAAACATTCCTGTATAGTTTAGGGGTTCATTTCAGGGAATATTTACCAAGATATTTACATATCGTAATGTTACTTGTTTAGGGTAGGGTTTCACACGTTAAGGGGTGCATTTTCAGAATATGGAAATTACGTGTTTAGGGTGCTTTTCGAGACCCCATGGTCGCGCATGGTCCACTCGTGAATGGAAGTGGCCCCCGGGATATATATATATATATATATAGGTCGTCTGCAGCATTATAACTGAATTTGTCTCCGGGATTTGTCCCATTTGTCTTGATTGTTCTGTTATCTTAATCCAATACGTGATGCTGTACGATATAATTAGGGCCAATATATATATATATATATATGGGTTGGTATTTTGTCCTGGACTTACATGTACTTTGGCCTTCTTGTGTCAAATCGCTCTACTAACATTCAAATTTGAAGCACACTTTGGATCCCAAGTATTGTTTTAGAGGGGAAGTTCGCCCATGCGAACGACCTGGCGCAGATAATCTACCAGATTGAAGTGAGCCAAGTTAAATCCAACACCCTCCATGCGTTAAGTTTATTGTATAAATAGCAGGAAAAAAATAATTAAAATGGTATTGGTGACGGTTCAGGAAATCCATCCAAGATTAAAAGAAACTATTAGAATGTTATATGTGAATGGTGACGCCATTTGCGATCGAGCAGCTTTCCCATGTATGCATGGTGTGATAAACGAAAATAAAATGTCATTTTCTAAAAAAAAAAAAGGGAAGACGGTTTTTCATTGTCCTTCGGTTTATCAACGGATAAATCGATCATTTCACATCCGCTCCTTAAATTTTTTTTTTAGCAATCATGAAGCATTAAAAAATTGGAAAGTATACACATTTTACAGTACATAAAATATAGGGTTGGTGCTCGTATATATATATATATATATATATATTTCATTTCATTTATTGGTTTCTGCAACAGTTTTTCATGAACATATTAACAATAATATACATATAACTGACAAGCAAAACATACAAAAAAAATAATGCATTTTCTATTAAAACATCGATTATTAGAAGGTTGCAGGGACTGCCACTATAAGCTAAGCTTGACTGCGTGGCAACCCCAGAAAACGATGATAATTATTCTTACTACATTATCTTAACGTAAGGGTGCAGGTGCATAATGACGGGGGAGGGGGGGGGCGCTTGGTCCTCATAATGTATGCTTTATTTGTATTCTCATAGTTGTTGTTTTTCTGTTTTTTTAAACATGTTTCATAAGATATAGAGAAATAGCCTATTAACTTTGTGAATATTTATTCAATAATAGTGATTTAATACCTTTTTTGAAAGGAGAAATGAATCTTAACTGTTTCAGCGAACTTGATGTATTCCATATGTCAGGCCCATGATGTCTAAGTGTTTTATGTGCTAATAGTATAGGATTTTCTAAGTGAATATTCTGACAAGTCCGTGTTGGATAAGTTGTTATTATATGAAAAGAAATCGGTAAATACGGCAGTTTGTAATGATATTTATACATGAAAATAGCTATTTGTATGGTATTTATATCATATATCTTATACGTTTTTAGACGATAAAAAAGAGGATCAGTGTGTGAAAGATATGTTGATTTTGTGCAAATTCCAACAGCTTTCTTTTGTAATAAAAGTAAATGTTCAAGGTTGGTTTTACTACAGTTTCCCCAAATAAGGTATATATATATATATATATCACAGATCAAAATATTTTAATAACGTTCTCAATATTTAATGGATTTTCCTAAAACCTTCACCAACATAATTTTTCTGCAATCACTTACAACTATTCTTCAGAGCGAATTACTTCCCCTTCAAAAGAGGTCGATAGAATTGATCCTTCACTCTTAAAATGTCACGCAACATACTGTCCACACAACAAATATTGGTTTTAAAAAATTATCCAAGTTTTGGTATAGTTTTCAACGAATGCTGCAGTTTTCACCCAAAGCACACATTGGTTTAAAACTGCCCAGAATTAGATAAAGTTTTAACCAATTGTTGTGTGGACAGTAGTTGCCCAACATTTTCAAGAGTGTAAGAAACATCCATACATTTTATCGCTAAATATTTCCAAATTCATGCGGTATCCGTACCATAGAAATTTGTTTGGGAACCGAGTGACGTTCACTTGGACTAGCTACAATGAGTCATTACTTAAAACATTGCATCATTTACATTAAACAATGTGCCATATTTATATCTCTTCGGATCTATTATGATGTGGAAGTAAAGACAATTATTTTTATTACAGAATGTTGTTTTTCTGTTATCTAATTTATGCAAGTGTAATCTCAACTTGTATATTTCAGTATGTTCATGGTGGTTCGTATTGGTGTTTATATTAAATTCGTTGCGTTTGCATGTGAAGCGCTGTTCTACTTGCGAACAGGCCAAGATAAATCTTTTCATTACTCACTAATTGAAATAATTTTGGCCCGGGGGGGGGCAGTTCCATTCACGAGTGGATACCATGCGCGACCATTGGGTCTCGAAAAGCACCCTAAACACGTAATTTCCATATTCTGAAAATGCACCCCTTAACAAGTACTGACGTGTGAAACCCTACTCTTAACAAGTATTGGAAACAAAACGATACTCTCGGCAAATATTCCCCGAAATGAACCCCTAAACAAGTATAGGAATGTTTTATTGTTACGGGTCCTTCGGTCGTCGGCTTTACCTTATTTGGTTTAGTTCGACCCCACCTTCTACACCTCGCGCAAATCGGACTCTAAACACGTAGTGTTGGGGCAAAAAGGACATCCTCTATAAAACATTTTATTTTTGTTTCATCATCCCCGCAAAATCGACCCTAAACACGTAATTTTCCTAGTGAAATAGATATCCTTTTTTCATTATTTTTGTGTTTTTGACACCCTTATCACGTCGTGAAAAAGACATCCTATTTACGTGTTTTTTTTGGTCGCGCATGGTATCCACTCGTCAATGTAAGTGCCCCCCCCCCCGGGAATTTTGGCAAGACTTTTTTTTAGTTTAATAATATCAACGATAAATTATAAACCTAATATAATGATTAAAAATAAGACAAATAATATGTAATTTGTTCATATAGCTCATTTCATCAAAAAGACTCTGTTCAAGATCAAAAGGCTCTCTCTCTCTCTCTCTCTCGTTGCTGTAGCATGTCATCTTTACCTTTGTCATTTTTGCTTCTGCCACCTTTAACTCTATCATTTTTAACTACGCAATTTTTACCTTTGCCATATTTACCTCTGCCATTTTTACCTTTGCCAGTTTTACCTCTGCCATTTTTACCCGGCACCATATTTTGTGTGTGTGTGTGTGTGCGTAAGGTGTGGGGAATGATGTGCGTGTATTGGCAAATCAATGAATCAGTGCGTTAATTGTAATATTTGACAAAATAATGTAAATACTTTCAGTGTTTGTTATATTGTGTTAGCCTGACCTGTTGGTGTGAAGTATTGACAAATTAGCATCTTTTTTTAATTTTGCGTTTGAAAACAATATGCTTAGAGGTCCTTTAAAGTCGTTCGGCAGGGAATTTGCACTGCTCAAAAAAGACAAGTTTTTGCGAATATAGTACTCGTGGGGTCCGTTGGGGTAGGTGATAATAGTTGCATTGTCTCGTTTGGTAATCGTGTATCGGAGTTTGCAAAAAAAAAATATGGGGAAATCAGGCTACTTAGTGTAAGCATAAATCGAGCGACTTAAAGATATAAATCATTCATTTCATCATTTTTGAAAAATAGGATATCTGTGTGCTATCTGAATTGAGAACATATAAGGGCCTTCTTCTGCAAGAACAGTATCCTTTGTTTGTTTTGGGATTGCACAACCCCATGCTAAAATATAATAAATGTAGTGTAAGTAGCGTGTGAGATGGAAGAAAATATTTTGAGTTTGTTGATAATTCCGATTGATGTTTCTTATAAGTGTCTTGCATATGGGACCGCGGAACGGTTTTGAATGAGGGGGCTGAGCCAAAAGTGGGGGGCTGACCATGCAAAAAATCAAAATCAGATGGTCATTTTTACGTTTTTGTACACGGTTTGGGAAAATAATGCCCCACCCCCCCCCCCCGTTTCCGCGGCCCCTTCATATGGTTTATTGACATCTGGATTTATTACTGGAGTCATTTTGGCGCAAGTTGAAATCAAAGTTATATCACTGCAAAGAATACCTCAATGAACATTTGCATCAATGAACATTTGCAGTTTAAAATAAGAAAAGAAATATCATTAAAACAAAGTGAAACTTTATTCTTAGAAATCATGAAGCCGAAAGGCAAAAATATAATTATTGGGTTAGTTTACAGACCCCCTCATGGCAATGCAAATTTATTTTGCGAAGAGCTTGAAACATGCCTTCATACCATAACAAAAGAAGATAAACAAATATATTTAATGGGTGATTTTAACATTGACCTGTTATCCCAAAATAATGAAAACGATTTATTCCTACACACTATGCATTCATTTGGTTATTATCCCCACATAGATCAACCGACCAGAATTGATAGCCATTCATCAACACTTATCGACAACATATTTTCAAACATACTAAACAGAGATACTTCCAGCGGATTAATAATATCTGATATAGCTGATCATTTACCGGTTTTTTTATTATGTGATAATGATATTTCAAAAGAAAATTCACCTAAATCTACAATGTATAGTAAAGAAACACCAATCAATATTGAATCGTTTAAAAGTGATCTTGCAATTGAGGAATGGTTAGATGTATTTAATGAGTCAAATTCAGATATTGCTTACACAAATTTTAACAAAAAATTGCAGAAATATTACGATAAAAATTTTCCTCTATCACCTATCAAAAAAAGAAAAGCAAAAATGCCATGGATCACTAAAGCTATTCTACGATCCATACACACCCGAAATAAACTATACAAGACATTTTTAAAGAACCCTTCTATTCAAAACAAAAATAAATATAAAACTTATAGAAATAGACTAACCAATATAATTCGGGCTTCTCGCAAATTGTTTTATTCCCAGAAACTTAACAAAGTTAAATCAAACATGAAAGCCACATGGGAGATAATCAATGATTTGATTGGCAAGAAACCCAAAGTATTACCTAAAGACAATTTCACAGTTCATGCTGCTGCAATAAATTTAGATGATGTAGCTGATACCTTTAATTCCTTTTTCGTTAACATAGGACCCTCTTTGGCTAACAACCTTGCCAGACCAAACCAAAGTTTTGCAAAATTTCTTCCCACACCCATCAATTCTTCCCTATTCTTTAACCCCACAAATGTTCAGGAAATAATTGAAATAACTAAAAATCTCAAATCCAGCAAATCACAGGGATATGATAGAATTAGTACTTTCCTTCTTAAGCAGATCATACATTATATTGTCTCTCCATTGTGTCATATTTTTAATCTGTCGATCAGCACCGGTAAATGTCCAGATTCCCTAAAAATTGCAAAGGTAAATCCTGTTTTAAAAAAAGACAATCCACACGAAATAACAAATTATAGGCCTATTTCTATTCTCCCCAGCATATCCAAAATATTAGAGAAGATTATTTACAAAAGACTTTATAAGTTCCTAGATACTTTTCAGTTTCTAAATTCAAACCAATATGGATTCAGGAAAGGGCATTCAACTGATCAGGCTTTAATACAAATATACGATAAAATTACAAATGCAATGACAAATAAAGAACACATAATAGGAGTATTCATGGACCTAAGCAAAGCATTCGACACTCTTGACCACCAGATTTTACTTAAAAAACTTGAAAATTATGGAATTCGGGGAATCGCACTATCATGGTTTGAGAGTTATTTGTCTGATAGGAAACAATATGTCACTCACAACAATATTTCTTCTAACTTTCAGTCAATAAAATGCGGAGTTCCACAAGGATCGATCCTTGGCCCCTTACTTTTCCTTATATATATTAATGATTTGACTACTGTAACGCCTTTATTATCATTTGTATTATTTGCCGATGACACAAACATTTTTTTGTTCAAACACTAGCTTAGAAACTTTAGTAGATACATTTAATCGTGAATTACCTAAACTATCTTTATGGTTTAAATGTAATAGGCTCTCACTTAATATAGACAAAACAAACTTTATGTATTTTACGCATACAAGTTCACATATTACTGAGTTTCCATACGACATAAGCATAGATAATATTCCACTCAAAAGGAAAAAAGAAACAAAGTTTTTAGGTGTCACAATAGATGAACATTTAAATTGGAATGAACATATACGTTGTATAACTACTAACATCTCCAGAAACGTAGGTGTACTTTACAAAATGAAAAACATAATTCCTCATACTACACTCGTTCTACTATACAATTCATTAATATTGCCGTATATATCGTACTGCAATATAGTTTGGGCAACGTGTGCAAAAACTAAAATTAATATAATATACTTATTACAGAAAAAAGCAATTCGAATTTGTACTAATTCGCAATATTTATCACACACAAATCCATTATTCCATAAACTAAAGACTCTAACTATTTTTGACATAAACTCATTTCAAAGCTTACTGCTTATGTTCAAATACGTAAATAACATGCTCCCACCTTCATTTCACAATTTTTATACTATGAACACATCTATCCATTCATACCCTACGCGGAACTCTTCTAATTTCCATTTAATCAACCCCAAATTGCTTATTGCGCAGAGATCCATAAGACACCATGGTCCTGATTTGTGGAACTCTCTACCTGAATCTATAAAAAGATCCACGTCTCTTTACTCATTTAAGGCAAACGTTAAATCTATGTTGATATCAGAATATTTGAAGTAAAATTTCTGTGTCGATGTGTCATTAAAGCATCATCACCATCATCCTCTCCATCGCCTTCATCTTCACCATTTCACCATCATCTTCATCCTTATCATCTCCATCTTCATTGCTCAAATTACATTACTGCTGTTTTTCATGAAATGAACTGTTTATCGATTCTGCTGTATTAATGTATTATATTAATCAATGAGTTCTAACCTGGGGTTGTCATTTTTTCAAGCAATCTGCTTATGATGACAATCCTTCTCCTGCAAATTGTAAATGTTAACTAATTTGGTATGAGATCAGTTTTGTTTGTAATGATAATTTTAGTACATTTAGTTATGATTCATGCCAAAAGAAGTTCTCAATATACTATGTTTGTTATGTTATGGAAAATGTATTATATACGAATGATGTAATTGCAGAAGTAAACAATAAAATCAAATCAAATCAAATACCTACTGATGGTCCAAGCGTGAAGATATACCACATAAATATGAAATCGATATATTTTGGAGAAGATACTCTTTCTGGTGATATGTATTCATTACATATTTGTCCTAAAATTGGGAATTTGTGAAGTATCATTTTTTTCTACTCACCCGGTATATATTCATGCCTATTCGCAATATCACAAAATGAATACAATATTCAGACCCGACGGAGATAATGAAGTTGTTGGCCTGTAGATTATTATGATAAAGGTTTACCAGTGGTAGTAGCCGGTCCAGTATGGACAGGAAAGAAAAAATCGAGCCATATTTTGGGCTAAATCGGAAAGCTTATTTTTTACAAGTTGATCATTTATCCTAAATTCCAAAATAAGTGCAAGCGAGAATCGCGCGCTATTTTTTTCATAAACTAATCTTAAAAGGAACACTTTGAGGACTATTTGTAAAAAAAATATGAGCAGGATAAGTATCTCACTGCTAAAAACGCAAATTGTGAGCGCAAAGAGCGAGCTGATTTTTGTGATACATATTGCACGGGAGTAAATCTCGGGGGGGGGGGGGGTGCGAGGATATATTCCAACTTTTTAGAGAGGGGGTATGGCATGTACAATCAACCCCACACTTTTCAAGACAGATTTTTTTTTAAAATCATCAAATAGTGTTCCTGTATTATATCGTTAGCGAGTGGAGGCCCGTTTGGGAGCACCCCTAAATGAAGATCAAATTATACTTTGAAAAGAGAAGTCCATCACCATACAACAAATTTATTTGAATGAATAGGGAAAAAGGTCGAACAACGTTAAAAATTCAATCCACATCGGATGTATATTGGGAATACTGTGACAATCCGAAGTTTTGATTACATTTACAAAACATTTCTAAGCATAACACGGATGGAAAGCAAATTTTGTTTCGCGTAATAATGTAAAAAGATATACGTTTTACATATTATGAACGATTGTACAAAATAAGCACTTTCTCGGTATTGAAGTTATAAAAAAATATTTCAAAATAAATATGCGCCACGGATTTTGTCGCTTATTGGGCCGGATCCACCAGTGGTCGAATACAGCCATGATTAAGATGAAAAACTCTTCGACTGAAAAAAGGGAGGAGGAAGAAAATATTGTAAATGAAAACATTCTCATCTAGAAAATCAGTGAAATTTTGTTCTTATCGTCATCATCATCATTATAACTTATTTTATTTATTATTATTATCATCATCATTATTAGTAGTATTTTCATCATAATCATTATTATTATTATTATCATCAGTATTATTATCATTTCCATCATCACCATCATCATCATCATTATTATTTTTATGATTAATCGGATGGAGCAGTTCACTGATCTACAAAAAATAGGTTTTCTGTGTTTTTGGAAGTGCTCTTTTTTTCTTGGTGCCCCTCAAAACGGAAGATGGCGCTCTGCAAATCATACGAGATAATGAATTGAATACACTAGTCCTGCAACTAGATCCTGTATTTCATCTATTTTCCATTGGTTATTTCTCGATTTTCTCCCTCCTTTCCCTTGTTTGTGCTATAGATGTATCAATATATTTTTTAATTTGATTAATGATTGGTGAAACAAATTGAACTTTAACTTCAAATTTTGTTGCCCAAGCAGAATATTTCTTTCTCTCTTTTTTTTTTTATATTAAGAAACTTCCGGAGGAACTCAGCAGCTTTCCGGGCAGCTTTTAGCCTGATAATTTTGTTCCCTAGCTTGCTTTTAAAATTACAACGGACATTTACTAATTCAAATATAACTTAGATCACTCAATCCAAAACCCCGGGGGGGGGGGCACTTCCATTCACGAGTGGATACCATGCGCGACCATGGGGTCTCGAAAAGTACCCTAAACACGTAATTTCCATATTCTGATAATGCACCCCTTAACAAGTATTGGCGTGTGAAACCCTACCCTTAACAAGTATTCGAAACAAAACGATATTCTTGGCAAATATTCCCTGAAATGAACCCCTAAACAAGTACAGGAATGTTTTATTGTTACGGGTCCTTCGGTCGTCGGCTTTACCTTATTTGATTTAGTACGACCCCACCTTCTACACCCCGCGCAAATCGGACTCTAAACACGTAGTGTTGGGGCAAAAAGGACATCCTTTATAAGACATTTTAATTTTGTCTCATCATCCCCGCAAATTCGACCCTAAACACGTAATTTTCCTAGTGAAATAGATACCCTTTTTTCATTATTTTTGCGTTTTTGACACCCTTATCACGTTACGTACGTAACGTGCCCTATCGTGAAAAAGACATCCTTTTTACGTGTTTTTTTGGTCGCGCATGGTATCCACTCGTCAATGTAAGTGGCCCCCGGGTCCAAAACGCAGCAAACAAAATTATTTCAACTCGTGAATATACCGACCATGCCGACCACTGCCAACGCTTGGTTGACGAATTCGTCTTCACGCTTGCGTGCCTTTGAATGGGAATGAATGAATAGATAGACGCAGTGCGTCTCTTTTTTCGTCATGCATCCGTCGCTTTGTGACCAGCGCAGAGAGAATACGACGGCGATCGACAATGCTCAGTATCCTGTATGTATGGCTATGACAATCAGAAAAGTGTGAATGACTGCGATAAAGAAGTCTATAATTTTTTGACTAAATTCTCTTTTCACAATTCTACCGATGGAATCAGGTCGTAACAAAGCCGAAATTAAGAGCTATTCTGAGTCTCAGGATGGTGTTTTGCCGAAAGAGTCGCCGTGTTGATGTAGGTACCGTTTGATCGCCTCTATCTCTACTGAACGTCAATTCTTCCTCCGGAATCGGCAAAGATCGCTCCCCGAAAGATTCGGCCTGATTCCTCGAGCTCCCGTGGCTATGACCAAGGTAATTAAACGGCGCCACTCATCTGGTTTTACTTGTTTTGTAGACCAAAAACTTCAATTTCTGTACATTGGTTGCTCCACTGAACTATTTTGGCTCCACTCACAGTAAATGTCAGATATTTTCTAATAAATCCCCAGAAACGACATTTATTCTTGTTTGATCTAGACCTTGTTTTTGTTTTTGTTTTTGTGGGGGGGGGGGGGCGATTTTAAGATGTGTACCTTAAAACTTTAAACTTTTGTTTAAGCTTTAATTTAAAACTTTTGAATAGATTCAGCCTGTAAACTCAATATCTCAATGTATGTTTTCAAAAAGTGTAATCCAGGTAAGGTTGCACTTTACATGTTGATATTTCACACCAAATAACTTATAAAGCTTTGATTAATGACAATCATTATTGAATATTGACTTTATTGTCTTGACTCACAAATGAATGTAATGGTGCGGTGTAGTGCCTAATTGTGAAAGGACTTGTTTTATTTTTTTCTTCTCGCAAACAAAAATTCAGATTCTGTATTCATGCACATGGAGGCTGACTTTCATGTCTTAATGCACTTGTTCACTGCTACCACCCTGCCTGTGGGGAACCTACAGGTAGGACTATAGTATGCCAATGTTGTACAGAGCACACACTTTAAAAAATCATTAAAATATCACTTTTGTGACCAAAATTACTAATTTCCATACAGTTGCAATTTATTTTTCATTAGTAACTTGGGAATAATTTTGTATTCACCAGAGCGTTCAAAAACTTGAATTTTGGGCATATTTTTGGGTACGCCCTCTATTGGTGGAAAGTAATATGGCAAGAAAATTTTCATTTTTTAATCTCTATTTTTAATTAAGAAAAAATGATTTAAAGAATCAAATTTTAATTAGAGCCAAGTTTTATGAATAATAGGTGTAATGGAAACTGTCAGTGTAAAAAAATCAAGCATTTGCCCCAAAGAAAAAGAGAAAATAAGCCAAACATTGCCACCCTTATATTGCCACACATGGAGATATAACTGAGAACAAGGTTATATTATAACCTTGTTCATTGAATGATTGTCTTAATGGTCAAACTATGATTTAGTATGTGTTATGCTATGGTTCTATTAACATCAAATTCAAAGTACATTGTTCTTCCCATGGTGTTATTTTAATTTTTGTTTTGAAATTTTTAATCTTCCTTTATTTGTCAAGGCCCTGTTTTGTATATATTTGTAATTGCTTTTTGTTCTGTGAATGTTTCGACTAGCTAAGATTTGGGTAATGTAAATTACATTGGAGTCCTCAACATTTCAATTTTCTTTTCAACCAAGCTTTTTCAACATTTATTTTACAAATGAAGTGATAGCATATTAAAAATTAATTATTCTTTAAGTAGGCTTACCTAGAAAAGAAATAGTTTTTGTCTTGATCCCAGCCTTGCCGGTCCCGGCAAAATAAAGTACCCGATGCGTTTACGCCCAGGAGGGCCCTGCATCATATGTATCCAGATACAAATGATATATTTTTCATGTATCATCAGAGATGCCAAGTTCAAAAAAATGTTATGCGTGAGATTTTCATGACTCGACGTCTCTGTGCACGCGCGGCCAGTACACTCGTACGTACGTTGCGAAAAGGCGCGCGCGCATGAGATATGGGCTTCAAAACCACGCGATTCATTGTATCACGTACTAGCTAGCTGTGCGCTGACTGCGCTCTCGATTCGTCTCGCGTGCCGGGCTAGACGCGAAGGCGGTCGGCCAGTCGTATAATCTGGCGAATAATGCTACTTTTTCTCTTTTTTTTCTGTCGGGTCCCGATGCGTGAGAAAAATGGGTGCCATGCGTGAGATCGTGAGACGGACCCTGAATGCGTGAGTCTCACGCACAATGCGTGAGACTTGGTAGCTCTGTATCATATCAATTTTAATGTAGGCCTATACCTTATACATGTATATTTTATATCTCAGCAATAACAGTTTTACACATCTAGTGGTGAATTGAAATAATACCAATTACTAGTTCTTGGACTAACTTTAACTTTAAAAACTTTATATTTTGAATATGCATTGGGCACTTTGGCATTATGTGAATACAAGGGCTATCAGTCATGTATACTAAATGTTGTTATTTATCTTCCATCAATTTTAACAACATGGTTCAGCTCTATAGATACATGTATGGGAACATTTCATGAAGATTTGCAACTGTTGTAACTTTGCCATTATGCAACTACCATGGCAACAGCTCTCAGCAGCCAATCAAAATCATGGTTACCATGGTAGTTGCCATAATGGCAAAGTTACAACAGTTGTAACTCTTTATGAAACGGGTCTACGAAAATTTGTTATACCAGCCAGCCATGTGAGAATTATTTCTGTTTGTCTAACATGTAATGAATTTGTAATCAATCCTTCCCTTACTCACAGAAAAGTTCTTTGTTTTCTTTCCATTTTCTTGTCATTCTAGGGATAGTGAATCATGTCAGCAATGTATTCAACAGCATCATCCGCCTATTCTTCTGCACCCAATAGCATGGGTGTTGGTCCCAGGCAGAGAAGGACCAAACGAAGAGCGCCAGTTCCAAACAATCAATCAGGACCTTGGAGGGATTCATCCTGGGTCCAGAGTTTCTCTTCCCAGGGACCAAGCCCTCTAGGAAACCCCCAGGACCTCAATCCAGCCTTTGCTCTGCGGAAGATTGTTCTTCTTCTGGAGAAAGAGAAATATGTTGACGTCTCACAACTCATTAACCAGCTCAACAATGTTACCATCAAGTCTGTCCTGCATGAATTGCCTATTCATACTTTTATTGAAAACATCCCAGATTCCCTTGTCGCAGTAGAGAGTTTGTATTCTAAACTGTTTGTTCTAGACCCAGAGAGCTTCCCTGTGGAAAAGCTAGCTATTGAAGCTACAGTTTTCCAGATTGTGCGACACTTAGCCTTGGCAGACTCCATGCTTGATGGTGGCTCCCATGAAGCAAATGATGAAACAAACAAGTCTATTAGAAACATCTTACAAATTGTCCTCTTTGTCAAGCCAGACATTGTTTCTGTAGTCCATGCTCGGAAAAAGATGATGGACAATGCCCTCCAAGGGATAGGTGAGCACAGCTTGGTCAAAGTCGCAGGATCTCTCATGAACCTTCATGATGGTCTCAAAATTGAATTTGAGAAAACTACTGCTTCCTACAAAACAGCCATTCAGCAGCTTGAACAGCTGAGCCTCTCCAACCCAAAACCGGTCACACTGAAATCATTTGCAAATCGATCGCTTCCCTCTGCAAACCACCAAGTCCTGATGACATACACTGAAGGAGAAATCCAAGAAAGGCTCTTCAAGAACAAGACTGTGTTGAATGCTGTTGAATCCAATATGACCAGTCAGCTTCCACACTTGATCCAGAACCTCAAGGAAAGGATTGAAAATGACAAGAATGCACTTTTGGCATTTGGGAGATTACGTCGGGAGATTAAGGGCATAGCTGGTGATGCCAAAGTAGCTCCTGTACTGACTCAGTACTCAAAAAGTCTCAGGTCTGTTCTAGAGGTCTTCAAAGTTCTCTTGGAAGAGCAATACCCAGAGAGAAAGACACAGAATCTCAACTTCTCAGACCATGATGACCAAGTCCTAAAGCTGGAAGATGTGGAGGGAGTGCCATCTAAAGATTCTGCTAATTTGGATACAGATAGAAGCAATTCTACTGATTTTTATGCTGGTAAGAATAATCATTATTTTTTTCTGGTTTGTGAGTTTAGCACTAACTGTGGGTGTGCACTTAATGAATGGATGGTTTTACCTGAAGGTTACATGAAAATGCTGAAGACATGAGAAGTTGGAAGGAGCATACAGAATATACAATTTACCTTCAGTTGTAAAACAAAAGAAATCAGGGTTATTTTGAAAGGAAAAATTTTACCCACTTGAATTATCATTACTTGTTTTTAAATGTTATATTAGTTTTAAACTATAAATCCTTGACTCTGTATTCCAGGTACCTGTTTTTAACTTGTGACAATTTGAACTTCTGTAACAACAAATCTATAGTTATGTATCTTTAAAGTTTATGTACAGGTCAGGTAAAGTTCCCTTGTATTGTAAAAGAAAATATGATACATGCTGTTTTTAAAATTAAGAATGCTGCAAAATTGTTCACTTTGTTTTCCCACATTACATGTACCACATATTCTTTGCTGTTTGAAGATTGAACCTCCTTGCTCAAAGGATCTCATGTCTCTACACTAAGCATTAAACAGAGACTATCTGGAGCTCTAAGAAGTAAACCTGTATAGTAGTTTACTAAGCCTTGAATACAATTGAAGATGACTAAGTACATACAGTAAAATCCTCTGTGTTATGCCAGAGTTTGGATTTGAATACTTCAGGGTATTTATTCAAGAGGAAGTAGACACAATATATCTTTGTAAAGGTTAGAGGTCACTTTCTTTAACTGCACACACTTCTTTTTCTTTTGTGTTGGAGTAAGGTGGACTGAGCTTATGATTAAAAAGGAAAGACAAGGGATCAATTAAGAAGATATGAATAGATGATCCATGTCAACTTTGGTTGGATGGGAAGAT